>NC_045736.1:25523465-25768465 GCF_008692095.1 Etheostoma spectabile
GCATTTTATCATAATACTTTGGTCAAACAGAGAGGTAAAAATGTAATGCCATCACTTTAATATTGCCATTCCACTAATTAACACATTAATGCACTTGTGGTGCCTAAAAACCTGGAAGCTCTACTTGAAGGTCAGCTTTAAAACATATACTTTGTCACACCTCATGTCTCCCTTTGACATGGAGATGGAGGCAGGGTGTGCATGTTGTTGGCTTGGAGATACAGTAGGGGATCACCTTGTTGTTGTTGTTGTTGTTGTGGGATTTGAATGGCCTGGCAGTGGACAGTCCAAATCAAGCCAGTATTAGGCCTAATAGGAATTTTAACAATAGGTGTTTTATGGTTATTATATTACGGCTATGAACCAATCACAATGTTGATTTGAGCTAAGTGTTTAATAATATACAATGTTTAATTAGAAACTTTGGGATGGTATTGCCCCTGCCTCTTGCTCAGAATATGATCAATGCCTTTTAAAAAAGTTAACTCCCTCCCATGTACAGGTGCCATTATGTATATCTCATTAGCATGTGCAACACCTAATACCTACTGATTCACCCAGCTTGCATGGTAACAGAATTTAAATACCTCCTAAAATAGTAAAGACTTTGAAATATATGGAAATTGGCGATGATGTCCTCTAACTGTGTAAGTTATGAGGTAATTCATTGTTAAAGTTGGTGCAGAGCTTATATCACTCCCATTAGGCTTTACAAAATTGAGTACAATTATCCTGACCAATGATGCCATGGTTGTGGAAGCAGGGGTTATTTGTTATTATTTGTTAGTTTTCTTTTCCGGTATTATTCCATCAATGTTTTGTACCTCACCACCCTCCTTCCTCAATGTGTCCCTGTTGTTTTGTCTGTTTATTTCCTCTTGTAAGTAGACAAATAAAATCTTAATAGTGAACATGCTTTGAATATGCTACTTACTGCTCTTATCCACATTATTTTCTGTCACCAACTAATAGCTTTTAACCGACTGGGAGACCTGGGAGTGGAACTGGCAAATTCCCAGAGAACCCAAGGGGTAGTTCTGAAGAAATAAACATATTTGTACATAATATACAAACACTGTTTCACTTCGTTACCTACTGTACCTAGCCCATTAAGGGTGTGCTGTAAAACAAGCCCAGATACAGAATTTCTTAATGAGGGAGAAAGAGTACATTGTATTTCCAGACTCCTTTTAGAGTATGTTTTTTAATTTGTATGTGGAAAAACCATATTAAACAAGTATTTTTTACAACATGTCTGAAGGGGGACTTTAACTATGGATCAAAATATGGATTATATTATTTTAATAATTTAATTTGAATAAAATATAAAGCCCCAATAATCTTAAGCAATCCAAGGTTAGGACAGCCTACATGTAGCCTGAGAGGGGATCCCAAGGGCAAAACAAGTCTACAGTGCTCCAAAGGCTTATAACTGGGAGCGCATGGAAATAAGTGAAGGCGACCCCGAGGTTTGTATCAGTTCCCAGGGGTTGCTACTTGATAGCAGTGCTAATAAAAATAAGGGATTGGTAAGGATCAGCTGCCCAAGTAGCCTAATTAAGCAATTGCCACAATAACTGATCATTTCCAAAACATGCCCGCAACTACGCTGTTCTTGGATATCATGCATGACGTAAAGTGAGGAGGAGACACCGACCTTTGCGGTGAGCGGGAGGTTTGTCAGATGTCAGTGGGGGACGTAGTACTCATCTCCTGCTGCTCACCTCAGGGTATCACAATGCCTCTCAAACCCACACACAACTTACTGTACACACCACACACACACACACACACCACACAACACACACACACACACACACACAACACACACACACACACACACACACACACACACACACACACACACACACACACACACACACACACACACACACACACACACACACCTTTGCTGTGAATTGGACTCAACAATTGGAGCCAGTGTAGGGCAGGCATATTATTCATCCCCAGAGGGTGTCGTGTGACTGCTGACAGGAAGACATAAATATTCCTCAACCTCTTCACCAAGGGTTAATGGCTGTCCATCAGGCAGCAATGAGACATACAGGCCCACATGGGCCTGGTGTAGACACACAGTGTGGGCACTTTCATTGGAATAGCAAGGTCACTTATGGAGATGGGAAAAACCAGGGAGGACAAAAAAGCCACATGTGGCAGACACAAATACTCTGCTTCAGCATGTTTACATGGGCATAGATACATAGATTTATAGACAAAATCCCACCCACACACCAGAAATATGCATACAAATTTAGATTTGAGTGTGCCCACACAGATTTGTGTGGATACTATTTATGCTAAGTCAGACTGAGGCTAAAAATTGAGTTTGGTTCCGTGTCTTGCTGTGTTGTGCTCTACTCTGCTCAAAGGAAGAATTATTTAATTTAACTGAGGAAATGCATAATACTTTGGGAATGGCATACATAATCACCTCCGAGACTGTGTACAACAAACCAGCAGCTGAATATAAAAGAGCCAACATTTCCCGCTTTGTTCCTAATGCTGCACGGCCAATCAAAATTAATTTATTCTAATGTATGCACACAGAAGGTCAATTATCCAAATGATTCCAGTTCAGATTGCACCTGATCTTAGGAGCCAATGAGCCATCGAAAGGGCAGATGGGTGTGCTTTGCAAGGCAAATCATCGCCCCATCCCTCTTTTTTCACCTCCTCACCATTTACATGTCTAAATGTGCAGGAAATCCATCACCTTTAGTGAATTGCATTTAACTAATGGATAAACAACTTATCATTGAACTTGTGTAGGAGGAGTTAGGCCACAGAATGAGATCATGTTTACAGTAAGTGTAGCCATGGTCAACTGCTCCAAAACAACCACCTAAAAAGTTTGACCAACGGTATTCAAAATGTAATACACATAATGATTCTACTTGTATAAAAGAAAGCACAAAGCAATCTTATTGTTTAAAAGTTGGAATAAACAAGTCAAATTATGAGAAATTATACTGAGTCAAAAGGTATAATTTTTGCTTCAGGTTAAATCTGGTCTGCAGCATTGATTTCACTGCAACACTATCCATTAGACTATGCTCTCCATATTTGCAACACAGGCATGAGAAAACCTGGGGAATTTAGTCATATCTTTGTGATAAAAGACTAATTGCTATTTGACAAGTTGACAGTAAAGGGTGTGTGTTTACAGATGTTTTCCAGTCTTACTTCTTGACCTTACTTCCCTCCTCTCACAATATGTGGCATACCTGCAATTTTCACATGTAACACACGTTCCCTGCATATACAAACTAGGCTCTGTCCCAGCAGGCAGCCCTTTGGTTATGTGGTGGTGTTCCTCCTCTCGCTTTACACTTAACAACATGCACACACCATTCTCACCTCCCATGAACACCAATGAACACATCCCATCCCTTTTGATGCTCGCTGGCTCTGCCAGGTTGTGACAACAATGCAACCGTTTTCTAAGATGCATGTGAACATACAGCACCTTAGGGACTCTTCCAGGCTGCAAACTAAGCAAGAACAAGCAATTGATAATGGTCTGGGGTGAAATCAGCCACATGCACATACAGCAATGGCTTTTACATTACATATGTCTTGGCTAACAACAAGAAAACCTAAAAAATCGACTTAGTAGGGTAGAAAGAGGTTGACCACTAGTGCTATTATAAACACCAAAAAGAGAGGGAGAGAGGATAATGTAACATAAATAAATGGATAAAGGGAGGAGAATAACATACATATCACACACATACATAAATTTTTTTTCTGCAACTGGATGTTTAGCTTGAGAGACAATTTATCAGGGCTGGAATGACCTCAGAGAGCTGTAATTCTGATTAATTGGAGGTTATCTTCATATGGCATTCTCAACCATTGCCGGCTTCCTCCAAGCCTATATAGAGAGTGCCCTTTTCTACAGGGCTCAAATCCTGACAGTTATTGAAGGGCAATGATAATTTTTTGACGCCGCTAAGCTCCAGCTAAATTAGTTATTTAGAAATTGATAAACTAGATTTATTTGACGGTCTACTCCAGGCTTCTCTTCTTCCCTTGCGTTTACCACCTGCGGTTCCTGCGAGGTCTGGGTAAGCGGGTGCTAAATTGCCAAAAACTCCCAACCTGGACGAAACAGATGGGCACAATCAGCGTTGGTAGCCCCCTTTCATATGCTTTCTTGATACAGTAAGCTGTAACATTAGATTTCCCCGTGTCCTCAAGTCTTCTTAAATTGAGAAGTGGTCTGCTCTCAAATGCAAATGAGAAAGATTTTTTAGTTGTCTTTCAGGGGAGTGGGGCAACCAATGGCTACAAGGCTGACATTTGGCCCTGCAGACTTTTGATGGAGCTCTGGAGAACATAGCAGCATATCAATTAGCCATTAACGGTTTGCTCAGGTATTAAGGGATCATAGAAACCAATAAAGGCCTCAGGAGGAAAACGAAGACGCTGAGTGGATTCCAGATCAATGGAGGTCTCATCTTGGGGCTTTCTCCATGTCAGGAAGGGCATATAAGGTGGACAAATAATGAAACCTTTGAACTCCAGGTGCAGGCTGAGGCTATTATCCTAATGAAACCCTAGACCTTCAGTAATGTAACTCTTACTGATGTCTAGCTGTATGTTTGAGCTGGTAACAATGAATTTTACCTGATCTGGTACACACTAGGTTAGTCCTTCCATTTTTAAGCTGCATTATCCTGGTTGGGCTTACATATTTAACCTTCCTGTTTGACCTATTTCAAAAAGTTTCTAAATCAGAAATTTGGGTTTTCTACAACCAAATTGTAAAAACATTACGATAATGGTTCCATACAACGCTACTCAGAAGATAAATAAATGATCAGTTCACTATTTTCATTGAATTTGGGTGTTTTATTTAATTTATAGCATTTTAAGAAGAAAAAAAGAACACTGAAAATAAATGACAGAAATATAGGGAAAAACAACAAAAACGTTCCTGAAAAAACCCGCAGAAATAATCAACACAGATATTGCAAAAAGTGAGAAAGAACTTTGGAAAAAGTGGCAAAAGTGTTTTTAAAGAGGTTTTAACTTAAAATTTTGACCCAGAAAAACTAAATGTTGGTCCACGGGGAAATTACTTTTGTGTGTTATTGTTGTCTTGATTTTACTGTGCAAAATGAACTAATTAAAATTCAAAATTCTGCTCAAAAGTGTTCTGATGTGAAATGCATCATTGTTACTAATGCGCTGGCTATGCTTTCAACAAACAAGTGAAACCTAAAAAAAAAAACATTTAATAGTAGAATTCATAAGAGTAAATGGTGCAGTACGTCAACCATACTGAGAATATAATGTCTATATACCTGCTTACTGAGTCCATCACAAGATGCTTACCTATACATTTAAAAGATCCCAGGAGACAAGGTTTTTCAAGACTGAACTAAAACAGAAATGTGACATTCCAATAAGTCATCTTATGCCTGATGGCTAGCAAAAATAGTTTAGACATGGTTCCATCAAGCTTGTGTAGTACGACAGATCCCATGTGGAGCCATTTAACTGAGTTTCAGTGTCATCGAGTTCAGCTACTCTTCTCGATGCCTGCATACTTGCAGTCTGTTCACATCACTTAAGCATGGAACAAACCTTTTTGACTTGTTATATTAATGCAATAGTTGGATAACATAATGGTTAATTGGCACATATTAATCTATGTACATATATTATTTATACATATATTCTTACAATTATAGTACTAAAAGAATAAGCTGTAGACATTACCATGATCTGCCCTTAGGTAAATAATATAAACATTTTTTACAAATATTAAATAGTAGGCACTTTTCATTACAATAAATGATCAGGATAAATATGACATAGTGGAGCACATTAGAATATAATATATTCTAGGGCTGCAGTTATTGATTATTTTATTAATCAAATATTCTACCGATTATTCCATCAATTAATCGAGTAATCGGATAAGCCATAGTTTTGCTTTATTATAGAGCAATAGTAAAGAATGGTTTGTTCGGCTGAACCTACAATAGGCAATAATTCAAATTCAAGAAACTGACAAGATAACATTTCAATGGAAACTGGCAAATGAGCTCCCATCTCAACTAGCAATCATCTTGATTTTCATGATAACTATACCTTGTGTCGGGATCATAGACTGTACATTTAGTGGACAAAGTTTACAGGTCGGAAAAGTGAAGCCAAACGCGTAAGTGCCTTAAACCTGCATTCTGTAAGATTTCCAGCAGGGGGTGACTCCCTCAGTTGGAAAGAGAATGTTTTGTTAACTACGGATTCCGAGATCAAGAGTTAACTTTCAATCTCAATCGTTCAGTGGGCTGCTACCTAAATGGACTGTGGGGGGACACTTTTTAATCAACTATTGTTTCCACAAAGTCAAGAATGAACTTTCAATCTGAATGTTTGAGACTTATTTCTGTCTTCTCAAAAAATCTGACAAAAAAATTCCACAGGAAAATAGAACCATGCTTCAGCAGTGTCAAAATTAAATATGTGAAACGTGTGGGATAGAGATTAGGGATTATTGAGTGCTGTGGGTGAGTGTGTTTCTGTTCAGTATATTAGCTGCATATATCCTATGTAGTTTAATATTTTAACCATGACTTTGACTTGCATACCAAGCAACCACATCTCTACAATCCTCTCCCTCCTCAAGCACACACAAAAGCACTGAAAAAGTCAAGGGTCAGGGGGGTCTTCGGTCCCACATCTCATTTGTTCTGCCACCCACTAAAAAACTCCACTTAATTCTTTTTTTTTCAGTCCATAAACCCTACCTCCAGAACCTTTAAAAATCACCAGCGTGTTCTCCACTCCGGCTTTCATTAAACCAGTAAGTGAGGTGCCACACTCACCTCCAATCCCCACCTCTGCAGATAAACTCTTTCAGTTCCTTAAGAATAAATAGGAACACCCCCGTCTTACCACTCTATCAACCCACTGTCCCATATACCAGTCAACCACGCATGGCTCGGACTAGCCTCTGTGTGTGTTGTGTGCTGTGTGTGTATATATGTGTGTGTATATATATATATATATATGTGTGTGTGTGTGTGTATATGTGTGTGTATATATGTGTGTGTGTGTGTGTGTGGCAGAAAGTGAATGGAAGTCTTCTCCGGCAAGATGAGCTCCAGTGATTACAGGCTGAGACAGTTTTCTAATTATTCTGTCAAACATCAATCCTGTGGGCTGATGCAGGCCTTCCTGTGGCCTGATGGACAATGTAATCACTTCTAGAACCCCCTTCCACCCTTACTCTTCCACCCATTTTACTGCTCTCTACACCCATTTCCTCCCTCTCTCCTCACCCTCGGCACTCTCTCTCATTTTCCTTTCTTTATCACTCTTTTCAACACAACTCCCTCACTCACTCCATCTCTGTCACTCATCTCTTTTCTCTACATGCTATTTCAGCCATTCTCATGCTTCCTACAAGTAAAAAAAAGACACTGTGGATCTAAAATAAATAGGGCTTTTAAACATGATACAGCCAGTAGTTGGAATATGGAAACAATAACACAGCACAAAAGACAAGAATGGGAAAATATGGGAGGAGGAGAGACAGAGGGAATGAGCAAATTCAAGTAAAGCCGTTGTAGTCTACAGACTGAATCTTACAACTATTTCGACAACACTAATGGCAACTAAAGAAATAAAACCTTTTGTAAGATCACATAGGAAGCTCAGACTTGATTTCTAAGCCATTTTTAAAAACTGCTTGCAGCTAGTTAAATGGTCCATCAGCTGAATGCTAAAACAATTTTTAAACAAGGAGTGCACAGAACTACACAGTTTGCTGTGTCTTTTTACTGTTCATAAAAAAAAAAAAAAACAAAGTTTTTCCCCTACATAAACAATCTACCTGATTGATTCAAGACATTTTATTTATATCTATAGATAAAGGTAAAACTACACATAGCTTTTAAGTAGCATAATTATTTTTTAAGTTGGGTCCAGGGTTACCAGGGTCTGGTGAGCAAAACAGGGAATATGCAAATGCAATTATATTACAATTTGTTAAATATTAACATAATAAAAAATAAACAATAACATACAAGGAATTTACAAATTGTAATCATGAATTTAAATAGTGTAAAAAAAACACGACGTCGTGGTTGGTTGGATTTACCTTCCATCCTTCCAAAGGTTTTTTTTTTATCACCAGTTCAGCGCCTCAGCACTATTTTAACAAAGGCTCAACCAGGATCCATTTAGAATCCATTAAAGTGAGAGAACACTTTATTGTGGGTGCTCTAGTCCACCGTTTGATCTTCACAATTCTCAGACAGCTATTTACTTTTATCAAGAATTTACTGATAATTCCAAGCACTGATGCACACAGACTTTGTGTTATAGTGCTTAAAATAAGCCTGATTGTAAAAGGCCTAAGAGATTGTTGTCTTGGCAACCAAACCTCTACGAAGCAAATGTTGATTCACCCATAACCGCACTGGAATGACAATGAATAAGAGGACATAAGAATAAATGACAGGGACATTCTGTAAAAATGTAGAACAAGTATTAGGGAGGTGTGGATTTTAACCTTAGGCCAATATATTTCAGAAAATGAAGGAAAGAAAGATTAAGCTATATCTGTAGCTTGAACAGAATGGCACAATTTCAGTTTTTTGGTTCTCTTTGGCATAATTGTCTATCTGCAATTTTCTAGTATTAGATGACCCTGAATGTTTTAATTGGGATTTTGTAAATATATAAAATTTCTCTAAAAAAAAAAATCTTTTCCCTTTTCTTGACAGTACATCTCAGTAGATCTCACAGTGTAGGGGGCCGTGTTTTACATTGCCTCTGCTGCTTGGTGAACAACGCAGGCTGCTGCAGCAGAAGACTATCATGTCAGCTTGGACAGTGTATTCAGAACTGAATTGTATCATATGATCTGTTACCACTTCTTCCCATTGGATGTCAGTTATCAGTAATGCATTGGCAATAACATCTGGTTAAGGGAAGTGTAAGGTGGTATATAGTGGTTGAACAGAGATATTCATAAAGTATTGACTCTTGCTAAATCCTTGCATATCCTTGACAATTTAAATGCATAAACTGTTGTTGATGTGTTTGCTTCTATGTATGCGGGTATTTGCTGTGAGTTTGTATTCTGACCCTGAGCATTAAAACAAAAAAGGGCAATTTCTTTGGAGATGTGATGAGGAGAACGTTTCAGCCTCAATGTCTTTCCATTACGCCCGATAATAAAGAACTGTGCAGATCAGACAAGAGGATTGTAACAAATCAGGCCTGGAAAAGCCAATTACGCTGACAATAATCTCTCGCTGTACTGCTGCCGGCATGTCTCGCAATACAAAGCTACAAATACCTGTAACACAATGAGTTGGGAAGAGCAGCATTGAGGAGTGACAAGACATCTAAACAGACATTGTTTATTTGTGAATGCTTGCTTACTAGGCTACATTGTTGGTAGAAAGTAAGCCACATTTTAGGAGCCAGTGTATTTGGGACAAGATTCTGCTAATTTAAGTGAGAAAATCTTAATCTCACCATTTTTAAGAGTTGACAAAGATGTTACAACTTCGAATGAAGAAAAAAAACCTACTAATGGTGGCCTTGCAAGTGACATACTGATGGAGATGGATAGCAAAGTGTAGCCAATTTGGAGGTGTCTCAACCCATAACCCTGCCTAAAAACCCAAGTTAATGTGAGTTGTAAGGTGCCTAGGTCCCTGTTGAAACAAACACAAACTTCAGGAGCCTAGGCACATGCACATAATCTACAGACAGGAATAAGCAAACAACTAGATGCATATACAAATATTAAGTAGTGCAGATTAAATATGCTCACAGAGCAGCTACAAAAAAAACACAGAAACAGAAAATCCAAGACCCAACCTTATCTTAAAATGACCCATTAATTCATCGCATTTGGAACATAGCATCAATGCTCATTTTAATCTTTGTACTCAAGTACTCATGACCTTGATATATGCAAAATGTTCATCAATTTCAGCATTTTAGACTTCAAGTTATAGTAAAATAAGGGGGATATCTCCAGTCCTCTAATAAAAGTGTGAGGACTACAATAAGGTTATGTCTGAGCTGGAGCTAATAAAATAATTCCACTCAAGGCAAATTGTGCAGATTTATTTGGATTTGCCAATATTACCATATTAGAATGATAGTAGCATTTAGCACTCAACTGGTACACATATAGATAGACTTTATTCATCCCGAGGGCAATTTTAGGCATGCAGTAGCTTAGACAACCATAACAACATACACACATATATCTCACATACATAAAAATCCCTCTTAAAAAAAAATAAAAATAAATTAGAGAGTTATACAAGTTCAGTTTATCCTTCGATGGGAGTGCTACTCAGACTGTAAAAATGATTGTATGAAGTGGGAGATTTCAAAAACTAAAAAATACTAATACTAAAATTGCTGGAGGACAAGGAAGAGGGCAGGGTAATGAGTTATTTAGAATCAGGCTTTCGATCATTAACTGCCGATATGATGCAAAAGTATATATGAGCTTTGGTTTAATACAATGATACTATGATGCTCTGTCTTCTGACTTTTCCACAGGATGACAGCCCTGTTGTCTGATGCCATAACATTCCCAGTCTTTACAGAAATGTATATATAAGCCTCTAGAAGTAAAAAAAAAAAAAAAAAAAAAAACTCGTGGAATAACAGTTAAATCCACTCTAAAATTAACAATCTTTTGCTAATGTATGTTGGCATTACTGGATGCAGTGCCGTACAGTGACTTATACTGCAGTTAATGATGTGAGATGAACGTTAACCACCTCCAGTCAACGAAGGAAGGAAAAAATACATTTTCAAGGCTTTGGCATGTTGTTAGCTTGTTGGAGTTCATTTTGACTCTGCTAATTAATTTACAGCAACATTCAACAGTTGTCATTGCAATTAACCTGTGTTTCAATGAAGGAACTTCAAAAATATCACCAACATTAATAGCCCTAGAGGGCAGGAAAGGGCACAGTGTTAGTGGTGTCAGTACATGGCTCAGAGAGCAGGAACGATCTCATCAACTGGGTGTTTGAGTGGCCTCACATAATCTCCCAGCATGTGCACACATAAGCGCCAGGGGAGCATGAAATGAGGGAGGTGTAACAGTCACACTTCTGCCGCAATGTCTCTCAGCACTGGATGTGGCTGTCTCCGATGGTGATACTCCATCAAGTCCTTAAACATGGACAAATGGAAAACTAGAATGGTGGCAAAGGGTGGAGCGATTACAGCAGTTAGTTTAGATGGAAGAAATCTCCATTTATAATATAGAGAAGAGTAGAAATGTAGTTTGTGAGGATAAGACTGGCTATTAACAGCATGCCACATTTAGTATTAAGCATTATCATGGGTTACTGATCCATGACTATGTGAAAACTATTTGTGAAGTGTAAACACAGCAGAACTGCCGCTCTCATTGCATATTTATTAGTAGAGAGAATCGTGGGTTAGTGATACTGCCAAGAACAATGGTTTAAGTTTTTGATGTATTCTCTTGGTTTTCATTGGGATGTGAAATACATGCAAATGCATGCAATGACCATTATGCAGTGTTCTACCAAGGACCTGCCTCACCGCAGCAAATAAAAAAAAGTTGAGATTAGAGTTGCATTAAACAGAGAGCGATAATCACTAATGAACCAATTGTGACTTCTAAAACTGTGCAACAGAAGACATATTTCTGTTTTCTCTGTCATCTGGTAAGAGGAAGAAACAGCTCTCATAGAGGTGGATAAGAATAAATGAAGTCCTTCTTTGCGATGCCCTTCTTCTTTGTGCTCAACTTTACAAGGTCGCTCAATCACATGCAACTCCCCTCCCTGTGACATCCAAAGGCCCTATCTGATCGCTGGCTGGCTCCCCCTGGCCTCATGGTGTGAACCAGGTGCTGTGGTGACAAATCGCTCCTGGCAGCAATAAGAGAACAGAGAGAGCAGAGCTCAATTAGCTCGAGCTCCAATCCTAGATCCTCTATTGATTTCCCACGGATGAGGAATGGCAGACAGGAGAAAGCTCAATCAGAAATGCCCATGGGACCTCGGTGTGTGTATGTGTGTGTATGTGTGTGTGTGTGTATATGTGTGTGTATATGTGTGTGTGTGTGTGTGTGTGTGTGTGTGTGTGTGTGTGTGTGTGAGACCGAGAGAGAGAGAGAGAGAGAGAATCAACAGGGGACGAATTGGTGCCAAGACAGGGTGCTGGGATTAGGTGAATATGTTAGCAATCTATAGTCTGTATGCATACATAATGGTTAAGTAATAGTGTTGTCTACTCAGGATGCAGTGGAAAATGACATTAGTCTTTAAAAGCATGCTGCGCTGTCCTAACCCAGATCAAATGGAGATGAGAGACAGACAAGGCATTAGTTCCTTGAAGGGCAAATCAATCTGACAAGTCACCAGCTCCATGGTACATCTCTGGACAATTCCTTCACTTCCTAAAATTAACCTTTACAACAGGAATGAGGGCGATAACGTATGGAATCTGACAACCCTATTTGTCCTTCGCTAATGGCTTAAACCTTCCTGCATAGGTGCAAAGTGAACTTTTTTTTGGCCAAATTCATAACATGGGCATACATTTGTTATTTCCTCCATGACACCAGGGTTTCCCACAGCACTTTGCAGCTAAAGAGGCCGCCTAAGCAACACACACGCAGAGGTGCGGGAAAATTACGTCGCCTCTGAAATTTTCTTGAAGTCACAGTGAGTCACGGCAATGCCAATAAAGTGGTTTTAAGTGTGGTTACAGTTTTTTAAAACTTCACGCAGACAGTGTTTGTAGCGATATGACATTAATGGAGAGGCAAAAGTGGTCACGGTGCGGTTAACTTTGCACTTCCTCTGAGACTAGCAGGTGCAACAGGGGCTTCTATGCCCTAATGCCTGAATGACAGGCTGAGGTTGTAAGGCAAGGAAACTTTATTTCTACAGCACCTTTCAGCAAAAAGGCAATTCAATTACATGCCTTTGCAATTAAGTTAGTTCTCCATTAGTTCAATGTTAACAACAGGGCAGTCACCACCCATTAACCTGTCTTTGTCATATATATTGTATAAACATAATACAATAAATATGTGTAAGGCTGAACTAACAAATTTCTTGCCAATGGAATACTTGTAAAAATGTAAAGTAATAATATATACTATTTTGCATGCTTATATGTTACTGAAATATGAATCTGACATTGCCAGACCTATCTTCATAGCGCTGTGGAACAAGGCCTGGCGTCACCACATAAACACATAAACACTCTGGGTTGTTTGCATTTCTTTAAAATCAATCACAAATATCTTGCGGGGTTCGAAGTTCCCGACCAAGTTACCAACTGTTACATTACTAACTTCTTTCCAGCTCACTATTTCCAAAGATATCACACTTGTAGGTCAAGTCAACTCATCCCATCACTTCGACATAGGTTTTGTGGGATTGTGAGAGTCATGTTAAGTCACTTTGAGCTGTCCTTTTCACAGCGTTGAGGTGCATTTCAGGTTGCTATCTTGCTGAAGAACTCAAATGCTCAGCTGGCCAAAATCCGGGTGGCGTGGGACACTTATGAGGTGTGCCATAATAGACTTGTTCTTAGACTGCTGTGACCCAAGACCATGAACTCCATCACCACTAAATCAAACTAAATGTCGATTGCGACATTTGGCAGCAAGGAACACTCTGAAAGAGGAAGAAACAGCAAGTGTGTAAAGAGTAGATTGCATTATTACAAGAGAAAATGAACTAATTAAGTATTCATTTGCAATATTGTATTAATTTTAAATAACTGAGAACCAATAATGTGGAATGCAACAAAAGACTAGACAGCAGTGAAACTAACTTAAAGTGAGCAGCAAGGGAACATCTATTTATATACATTGCATCTATTGGACATATAGTGAGAACAAATATATGATGTATATATAATGTGTCTAAATCTTACATTGTTGCTTCATCAACAGACATGTAAGAATTATTTAAGTTGTACTTTTCTAAGAAATAGGCTAGAGCTGTTTATCTGATATGTCCATCTTATACATGGGTTTCTGAGTTTGGCGAGTCCATCCATTGTGGATCAGTTTATAGATGTGTGCTTCACGAGTTTTCAACTTTTGTCCTATAGCTGCAAGACGTTCAATGGACAGCCCTAAAATCTAGACCCACACACATACAAACCAACAGTGTATGCTCAAACCAAAAAAATCCACACAATAATATATACAACTAAAGAGTTTGTCTATGTGACAAAAAAAGAGTTTGTCTATGTCTCACACACACACACACAATCCTGCTACTGATGACATTTCAAGGATCAGGTCAGTGCCCTGTGTTAGTGTAATAGCATTCGCTTCCTACATTGTTGCAGTTATTTTAAATGTACTAGAGAGCAAAAGAGGTCCCAGGATGGACAAAAAACCAACCCTATATATGTCACTAATGCTCACTTTTAATGCACTGTAAGCAAATCTGCAGGAAAACCATTATATGAGGTTGAACCATTCTCTTATAATGGCAAACCAATAAAATGACCTGCACAGCATATAACTGAAAAAAGAAATCCATCACCTGGAGAGCCAGTTCTCCCTGAAAGCACACAAACCCACAAACTTACAAGCAATATTCACTCTTTATGTGGCCTGGCCTCAATATGGCAGCCCAAGTGTGTTAGCTGGACTAAGTACTTGTCCCTCCATGGCTGGCCCCCTATTTAGTACTTGTGAAATATTCTGCGTTCTGGGAATGAACTCCATTACCGTGGTAGCTTGTTTTTTCCTTTCTCTCCTTTTCTCAGAAGCTTTGCATTGCATGTGTTTATAACACAGGAAACCAGCATTTCCCAAAAGCCCTCGGCTTTGGGCAGACAGGTGATTTCTTTCCCTCTAATGTAACACCATGGAGGCTATAGCATCACGTGATTTTTATGATTAAAAGTTGTTGGAGTCCCTGGGGGAGCATGCGTGTGCAGATGTGTGTATTATGTGGGTGCAACAGTATAAGTATGTATTTGCACCTATTTGGGTTTCTTCACAGTGACTGAATGAGCTGTGTGATTTTCCATCGCAGACATGTGATGTAACACCCGAAGGACAGCCCTGTAAAATAGGTCCCCTTTCCTTCTTTCCTGTGCAGTGTGCAGACAGGATGCAACACTTTTCAAAACACATGTCTGTGGCTCACCTGGCTGGGACCAGAGCTACTGCCTTACTGTGACTCCATACATGTTTAAGCCTAATGTACATTGACTCAGACTCTAAATATGGAAGAAAAAAGGCAGTGCCTGGGCTTCTTTGAGGTTTAGCTTGCAGGCATGACACTAAGGGAAGCTCCTCACATTGACTTCAACAGGATTTAGCTAGATGAAAGCTTACAGGGGCAACAAGAGAGATGCAAAGAGCCAGAGAGAAAGAAAAATTAGAAATAGAAAGGAGAGGATGACAGACTGGCAGGAAGACACACTGGAGCACCGCTTTAAATGTTCAGGTATGTATCATCACCACGTAAGTTGCGTTTATTGTGAGCGTTCATCATGCCTAGTTTACTAACTCTGGATTTGGCTGCGATGTTTAAATGTTTAAACGTGACGTTTTAAACCAGGACCCTTTAAGTGTTTGGGGTGGTAACCCCAAAAAAAATTATCTGCTGAAAATAAAGAAGTTTCTTTCTCCATGCAAAGTCTCTGGGAAAGGTTTTTCTGGGTCAGATGGGTGCAGTTCCACCGTTGACCGCTAAGCCCATGGTTGCATTGAGACATGGCGCTGTTCCTGGGGGCTTGTGTGGCTGCTTGACAAGACGACCTGACGTGACGTAGGGGCGTGGCAGTATTGACAATTCCAATTTTTAATCTAAAGCGTGACACCTTAGAAATTTAACCCCTCAAAA
This sequence comes from Etheostoma spectabile, assembly GCF_008692095.1. NCBI lineage: Eukaryota > Metazoa > Chordata > Actinopteri > Perciformes > Percidae > Etheostoma > Etheostoma spectabile. The sequence goes on from NC_045736.1 coordinate 25,539,353, forward strand.
ATAGTGTTTTACCCCCTGTAGAAGGGGCGGGTTTGGATTGGAGTAGCGGGGGTTAAAATTTGTACTGAGACATAAAGGAAAGGGTTTTAAGGGGAAACCCCAAATTTGATTTTAAAGCGAAAAAATAAAGCTAAAAAACACAGGAAATTTAAAAGGGTTTGGGTTTGGAGGAAATGGGGGACAGGAATAAAAAACCCAAAAAACCCAAAAAAGGGGTTTAAAAATACAGGGAGAATAGAGGGAAGATTCTTTCTCCTCCTCTCTCTCTCTCTTTTCGCTAGGGGAGCGGGAAAATATGTTTATGATCAAGCGTGATTTTGAAAACAACATTAACAAAAGGGGCTTTAGAAAAAACCTCATGCTGCCCGGGGGGAGGTCCCCAGGGGAAAAACTAATGCAAATGTGTCAATCTGTGACTTTACCCCCTCATTTTTCCCTTAAACAACGCAGCAGCCGTTATACAAAGGGCAGCATGCAACAAGCTGCAGGGTAAAAACCCCAAAGGGAAGCAAAAACCCCAGATGACATTTTTAAAATTGTAAAAGGGATTGGTTTTATGCAACCCCAATGGGGGGGTTTTTACAAATGCCGGGTTTAAATATCTAACCATGATCATAAAAGAAAGTGGTGAACAGACCCCCAGCTCCCAATTGGTTTTTAAAAAGGGCTCTATTTTTTTCTTAAAGATGTTTGGGTTTTTCCCCATTTTTTTGGGAAACCACAGAAACACAGAAAAATTGAGCATGGGAAAAAGTTTCCAAGCGATGGGAAAATGTGACTCTGGCCCTCTGCCAACAGCATAAATTTAAAAACACACGTTTTGAAAAGGGAAAGACTTAATTACCTAAAAAATGTTCGAGTGTGTGGGATTACTGTGAAGTCTGAAAAAAGGACGTTTTTGGTTGACGGGTAAATCGAAAACCCAAAAGCTATAGCAAGCAGCCCAACTAACCTCAAAATTTAATCTCATAGGCCACCCATATAGGAAACATAAAAAAATTAAGCGTAGCACTATGACTTCGTTAAAATTCAAGTTGATAAAAAATATGAGTTGAACAATACGGGATTGAAAAAAATAGAACATTTAAAGGGTTGACTTTAAAATGGGAATTAACCCTTTAGTTCAAAATTTTTTTTTTTTACTTTTAACAAGGGTAGGTAGTGGGGAAAGAGGGGGGAGAGAGGGAAGCTCCCATGGGTTGTTGAGGCGTTTAAAGAAAAAACAAAATTTTAAAAAAAAATTGTTTTAAAAAGGGCCCCCTTTTTCTTGGCTTTTTGGGGGAAAGGGGTTTAAAATTGGGGGAAGGGGGTTTTGGTTCCCAAAAACCCAAATTTTTGGCAGGGATAACCAGGGGGGGTTTAGATACCCAAAAAATTGTACTCAAGTAAAAAGTACTGTTACTTAGTTTTTTTAAATCAAGAAATAGTTTTTTTAAACAAATTATTTGAGTAAGAGTAAAAAAGGCTTAAGGGAACAAACAATCAATAGGAGTAATTTTGAGAAACCCGTCGGATTATTTTAACAAAAGCACCCAATCGGGACCGACAAAAATACAAAATAATAATCTTTGGGCCCCAAAATTTATATTTTACCCAAATCAATGAAATAAATAAAAATAAATTTAATTAATTTAAAAAAATAGCTTAAGTGAAGGATTGTACTTTAAATTTTTAGATGGAACTGCATGAAAAAAACCCAACTGTTTTAAACCTAAAAGCCCAAACATTAAAAAAGGACGCGTAGAATCCCAAAAGGGGAAAAAAAAAAGTAAAAAGTTCTTTGGAGCCTGATTGTGCGGAGTAAGGTACAGTTTTTTTTCACAAATCTATTTAAAGTAAAAGTAAAGTATAGTGAAAAAAAAACTACCCCTAGAAGTAAAATTTTTCAAAAATTACTCAAGAAAATGTAAGGAGAAAATTTGAAACCCTTTTACTCCCCACCTGGGAGGATAATAATATTTTTTGGTTTAGGGGGGCCCCTTATAAGGAATAAAATCAAAAACAAGGGTCTTTTTTAGAAAAAATCAAATTTTTTTACCCCCATAAAATTTACAGAAAACGGCCTTAAGCCCGAGTAGAAAATGGATGTTGAGTTGGACAAAACATTCATCTGCCATTTTCTTTATGGCACAGGCACAAAGCATAACAAGGTTATTTGGCTGTTGGTATTTGCTGCCTGCATCTGCTTCGTGCCTACAGGTAATGTGAAGGAAACCTCAATAAATTCTGTCATTCTGTCAACAGACTATTCTATATGTGGATATGAAGAAAGTGGAGCTATTTATTTTAGCAAGAAAATAAATATGTCCCTGGTTAAAAAAGCCAGGGGCTGAAATTCAAACAAAGCTGAATGGTCTAGTATACCCAGCTGAGCTACTCGCACAAATTTAACACACACACACACACACACACACACACACACACACACACACACACACACACACACACACACACACACACACACACACACACACACACACACACACAACACACACACACACACACACACACAGCTTTATGATTCTTTTTTTCTTATCCCAATCATTTCACGTTGCCTTTTTTTCATATGTTGTTCCTTACTTCAAATACAGTATGCCCATTTCAACTCTTGCTTTTCTTTCATAGAATAAAAATGTTAAAGGTAATGAATGCTGTAAAACTAGATACTAGAGATATGAGCAAACAAGAAAAAAGAAGGCTTTGTCATTGTCTCTGCTATTCAGTGCCAAAAGTACACTCACATCACTTCCACTCTGCGGCACAATGAGCCTGAGACATCAAAGCGGAGACTGAGAGGGAGAGAGCGGTAAAAGACGGAGGGAGGGAGACAACAGTGTAAAAGCGACTAAGGGAGGAAGACTGAAAGAAAAGACAGACATCAAACTACCTGTTTATGTGGAAATGTATGGCGCTATTACAGTGGGATATTTCCTGCTATACTACCTGCCCGGCTGCTTAATGCACTTCTGTCTCTTCCACAGCATATAAACCATTCTAATCTTCCCAAAACTCAAAAGGCACAATACATAACATATACTCATGTATGCAGCAGAAAATTAATGCTATTCCCTAGAGCCGCTATCAAACTCATTTTAGGCAGTACCAATAGTAATAAGCATCATCATAATATATGCTGTCCAAACTATTGGCTGAAAGAAGGAATGTTTTAAAATAGGTTAAACAATAATGATGTGAAATGGAGTGGTCCGTCTGCAACTTCAAACAACATTTACAATGTTAACTAAGGGTTAATTTGCCTTGATGATTGCCTTGATATTTAAGGAAAATAAGCAGAACAATGCTCTTAACTTATTGTTACATGAAATCAGTTATTTTTGCCTCATCATATTCACCTATCCTGTGAAATAATTTTAATTTCTGCTCATAGTTTTGAATTTGGGAGTGGTAACGTGAAAAAAAACGAAAAAACAAAACAAAATGCAAATAAGCAGCCCCCTCTCTCACTCTTATTGTGAAATGATTAACATTCCCTCCACAGATCAGAGCAGGTTTCTCAGCTCCCCTGGTTGAAATGCTAATGGTGCTTCCAACCTAGTTTAATGTCAATCCTATTCTACTTTTTTTTCCCCTGTTAGGGAGGAGCTCTCTGTCTCTATTTTCATACACAGCAGCAGGAGGGACAGACAGCGGGCTTACACCCCCATCTGGATCTAGGGAATCAGCCCAAGACAGAAAGTAGGAGGAACAGGAGAAGGGAGGTGGAGGATCCTCTCGTCCATGCAGAGTGTTTTTGGGGAGAGTTTAATGAATACAGACTTTAAAACCTGGTTTGGCCTCTGCAGAATGCCACCTTTTAAAAGTCTTCAATATTATAATGCAGATGGACCCATTCCAGAAGAGAGTGACAAGTTTTCTCTTCTCCCTTTCTCTCCCCTTTTGATCACAATAATTTTTGTATCCACCATAATCTTTTTTATTGCCCCCTACAGACCATTGAGTTGTATTTACTAGAGACCGAGTAGAATCTACACACAGTGGCTATCCGAGTGAGGCAATATATCACTTGCAGGGAGTGTTAAGGTAGGTAGGTTTTTAACATTCATCTATAAAAGGTTGCCAAACTGGTCTGTTCACTGCTGTGCCATAAATAGGAGGCAGAACTCTTTAAAAATGCTACAATTTCCATACTTGCACAAGTAACACTAAGTCAAATGAAAAAACCTCCAACGGAGTATTAGGTTTAGATGAAATTGAGTTTTCAACTGGTGTTATATTGACTAAATATATATTTTAAGAGCAGACAGTATTACATTCAATATATCTGTATAAACAGCTTCTCCATGGTTTCTGAATGTTTAAATTTAAAAAAAGCTAGTATTATTCTAGCACGGTTAGAAAAGCAGACGTGTAAAATCAAGGGAAAGTGTTGAGTTGTGAGATGCCACCTCAGTAGATTCACAGATTAGTAACTTGTACTGTAAAACTATGGTTGTATATGATAACTCCCAGGTGTGTAGATATGATTTCCTGCAAAGTCAAATAAGCACGTGTAAATAAAGATCAAAAAGGGGGTCAGAAAACTGAATTGGTATTAAATGCCACTCTGTATTTCAACCATGCCTCGCCAGAGATGCTAACACAGAGGCAACCGGAGATCAGTCAAGGGATGTGGGAGTGACAGCAGCGGGGGAATTAGCGGTGTGACTGTCAACACACAATCTGCACTGCAGTATTGTTACAAAGCTTATATTGTTTAGTTTAGAGTTATTAGCTTTCTGAACATAGAGCTGAATCACTTGTAAAACACCCCGAGCTGCCGCTCATCCTGAGCAGCAGGACTTTCAGAGGCATGCTTTGAGTTAAATTACCATTCATATGAGTTGCATATGAGTCTGTGCTGTGTGAATATACATATGTACATGTGTGTGTGGATGTACATGCGATAACAAGTCGTTATGGGTTTCATTGCAGTACAGAACATTAATTTATCATCATGCAACTGCAACTGAAAATGATGGCTTATAATCACAAACGTTCCCTCAGTGAAACATTGATACCAAGGTCTAGCATGGTTTCAATTTCCTTGCGGGAGTCATCCCAAAAGGATTAATAAAGAGAAGTCTAAGTCTAAGGTCCCTAGTCTAATGAGCGCTTTTGTCTTAGTGACAAAGCGCTGACCAGACAGACAGGGCTTTATAAATGTGCTAGGACAAGATCCATGACTGCAACATAAAAGACAGGTGTTTCTTCATTTTGTATTGACTTTTTCTTTGAAGATGTATTTTTTAATAATGGACCAATGTGGCTCATGTACTAAATTGTTACAATCAAGCAAGAAAAAAAGCACAGTTTTTTAACACGTTATTCCTACCTTAGGGTCAGCTGTCAGCAGTTTAAAAGCCTCGTAAACCTGTCTCTCTTTGACTCCTCCCCCCAGGTCCAGAAAGTTAGCCGGCTTTCCTCCATGCAGGTCAATGATGTCACATGTGGCCATGGCCAAACCGGCTCCATTCACTGTGAAGGATTTACTATGTCAGTTCAATTAATATACAAAATAAATACTGAAATATAGAGGAAAACTAAAATAGGCAACATATATTTAGCCAAATGGAAGGTGCATTTTCACAATTTATGAGTTCAGGTGTACCCATTTTATATGTTGATTGACAAATATTGGAGATGTATTTGAAAGATGTAGACAGCTAGAGTCCAAAAGGATACAGAATTGGCAAATTTCCTCCTGAACTCGTAAGCATTAGCTTCAGGCAAATTTATCACAGCTACAAGGGAAAGGCATTTTATGCAATTAAAACATTTGTGTACTCATTTTGAATTATGTTGCTAGAGTACTCGAGTTGGTTACTCGCATAACCAATTGAGATAGCCAGTAAAGTGATCCCTACTGGTCCTGGCTAACGGCGCCATGCTAACCCTGCTAACTGCTAACGTTAGCGGAGGACCAGGCAATCGGGCCACGGCTGTTTACAACGTGTTCAGTGGGACGTAGCCGACAACGATTAGTTATTTTAAGCCAGGAGAGGGGGCTGTTAATCGGAAAGAGAGGACCGTGTGTTTGCAGTTCAGCGATTGGTACAGTAACTCTAAGCCAATAAAGTGTGTTAAATCGTGTGGAGAGGATGGCAAGGTAGCTAACGTTAGTGTTATTTTTAGTTGTTCCTACTGTAATTCTAAGCTGAGGAAGTGTGTATGTCTGTCGGGTGGTGAGGACGGCAAGGTTGTTGAGTTTTTAGCGGTTCCTACCGAAAAAGTGAGTCTGTCAGTTGGGAACAGAGCTCCCCATGAGCACGGGCTTTTATGACAGTCAATATAGGCAGCATCTAATGTAAGCTACTCCGCTGTGCTGGGAATTAATGTCTGGCTATGTGAGACAAGCGTCTAGCAACATTGTTGTAGACACTCTAGTCTCAGAGTGGCAACCTCTGTTAACTTTGAGTCTGGGGAGGAGGGGGTGACGACTCTCTTCAGTATTTTGAATTGCAGTAACTACTTTATACACAAGCTGTCAGTATTACATATTGCACTTTGAAGTGTAATAAAGTTACATTCAGTCCAGACAAAAGAGGAAAGTTTGACGCCAACAGCCATGCGTTAATTAAAATAAAATGGCCGATGCTAAAGGAAAGATGACGTGTACTGTACAAACACCCACAAAGGAATCCAGCAGTAAATTATTAACCAAAGAGCAAACTGCTGAAAGAAATGCCACACTTAAAAACTTGAGAATCTGTTGGAAATCTTCTAATCAGGAATTTGGAATGCCTCAAGTCGAGCAACAGAGAGCGAATTTGATTATGATTCGACTACCGACTTTGAAAAAAAAAGAGTGTTGATTAAAAAAGGTTTTTGCTATGCTGTTTTGCGGCCAGTGTCATCATTTAGCCAACTGCCAGCAGTTGTGCGGGAGCCAAGTGCACAAAAATGTCTTACCTCCTTTGGTTTAGTCAAGCTGAACTTGTGTCCTGGCAAGCTCCCCAACCGAGGTCTCAATAAAAGGGAAATTTGCGTTAACAGCTGTCACTTTGGTGGCTTACAGAGCTCTCAAGGAAGCTGCAGGGCCTTAAAAGCTGTTGTTACTTTAAGAGAGGCTGGGAGTTGGGGATGCAGAATGTGTATATGTATGTTTGTCTGTGTGTGTGTGTGGGGGGGGTTAGCACTAACAGACATCTAATGTGTTTATGATGCTACGGGGCACGACGCAAGAGCACCTGTTAGTGCTGCTGTACACTGTAAAAGCTTTGATTTATGACAAGAGAGGGGGGCTTTAATGAGAATGCTAACAATCTGGCTCACTGGAGACTTTCTGGGCGGATTATAGCTAATTAGAACGCATTGGTTACGGCAGCATTCCTTCTGGAGTCCTCAGAAAGCTGCTTGTAATGTGGACTGGAGAAGAGCCCAGGCTGCCTTTGACTAAGTTTTTAACTGTGTCCGAGCTTTTCACTTATGTGACTTAAGAGACGCATTAAAGCCTTATGCCAGGAGGGGTTTGATTATGGGAGAAATCATTTAATGGTTGGCATGTGTGCAGGAATGAGTTCTGCTACGAGGTTTTGTTTCCATACCAAAGCAGGCGATATTTCCGTCCAGTCCGATATATTTGAGGTCCCACTTGGCTGCCTCCGTCTCTGTAGGGTCACTCTCAGTCATGTCGTCCATGGCAAACACAGCTTTCTGACGGAACTCGGCATTGTCGTCAAAGTTGATCTTAGCATCAAAGCAAACCACTAAAGGAATGAGGGGATAACAAAAAAGATAGAATTAGGAATGAAGATAGCAACGAGGAAACACAAAAGTGAGAGGAGGGAAATAGGGAGATGGCAGGCAAGGAAAAAGGGAAGAGAAGAAGGACTTGAGACATAAAAAAACAACTAACTATCATTTCCAAAACCTGAAATTAATTAACTCAGGGGTATCCCCTTGGCATACTGGTCTTAATTATTTCACAGGTTGGCTCACTAGATTTTGACACTGCCTCTGAGGGATAGACCATTATAGTAAATGGACATTTCCCTTACACTTCAAAGAGCGTGCATTTCAAAGAGTCCACGCATTAATTAAGCTACCTGGAAAAATAGCAGTCAAAAAAATAATAAATTAGTTGAAGGGCTTTTTGTATACACAACCCTTAAATAGTGAATGTAACTTAATGGAACAGTTTGACATTCTGAGAAAGTAAGTTTAGTTGAGAAGAGTGATACTATTGTCATCGGTCAGTGTTGCCTTTATAGTAAATATGTAGCTGGAGCCAGCAGCCAGCTTAGCTTAGCTCAGTAGAAAGACTGGAAATAGGGGGAAAACACCAACCCCGGCTCTGTTCAAAGGTAACAAAATCAGCCTACCAGCACCTCGAAAGCTCACAAACTTGTGCTTCATATCACGTAAAAAAATCGATAAAATAAAATATATATATGTATGACAAAACCATCACATTTTAGTGAGGGTTAGTGAGACTATTTTGTCATTACATACTGTAACTCTAAATAAAATTGCAAACGTTTCCACCATTTCCAGTCTGTGTGCTAAACTTAGCTAACCTAAGCTGCTGGTGCTAGTCTCAGATTTACCATAGAGATATGAGAGTAGTATCAATCTTTTTTTCTCAAACTCATAGCAAACAAGCAGATTAGTGTACAAAATGTCTGACTTTTAATTCAAAGACAATTAATTCCAGCTAGTCTTTAGCAGGCTGCGATCCGTTTTTAAATTTCTGTTTTACACATCAGAAATTTGTAAACTTTCAGCCATTTAAAATATAACTATTACGGTACTTTCTCTATTGCTATATGTGTCTATAATTGTTTTCTTCTAATGAATAGCACATAGCAGGTAAACAGATGGCTAGATCATCAAAATGTAAAAAGGCACCACATATGGAAAAACGGAAATTGGCTTTAGTACACAAAAAGAGAAATGGAAACAAAACGCGTACATAGACAAACGATACATGCAGCAGGCGCACCTTCTCCTGGGACTGGGGAGTAGACATCCTGTGTCCTCCTGCTAAAGTCGCATTCCTCCTACACAATTCCTTTTGTTTTTGTTTTGACATATTCATTATTGCAGTCCATATACAAAATAAATTAAACTATTACCAAATGAGACAAAAAAAAGAAGAAATTCCACCCTTGATAAATTTTCCTTCTGTTTAATGCCTGCCGAAAAATAGCAGCGCTCCCTTGTGACATGTGAACAAATGGAATCGAAAGAATGAGTTGATTTTAATGTGAGGCTTGTCTGCAAAGCCTGCTTCAATCACAGCCAATGCTGCTTCCTGCTGCTAGAAAGGGAAATTCATACTTCTCTGCGAAAATTCACCGTTTGATAGGAGTCATTTTATTTATTAATTTTCATAAGAATACATGAAACAACAAACCTTCCTTGTCAATCTTTGATAAAGCATACTTTGAACAAGAATCTGATATTGAGTAGAGTAAATGACATCAAAGAAGTGATGCATCTTCAGCGTATTGTAATACATCTCTATACAACACATCCCAGTCAATCTGTGTTTGGCGCCACAGACAATACAAACACTCTTATTTCTCTAGGAGAAAAACAGAGTTCAGTACAAGTTCAACGAAAGCAGCATCACAACAGCTAGAATGTTTCGCGACTACGTATAATGTCTTTCTCATCTGAATTTTGAGCACATGAAATGTTTACCTGCTAGCCTCCAACTGTGTCATGTTGTGCAATTTATTGTGTTAAGTGACAACTAGGGACTGAAATAGACATTTCTTTGTTAGTCTTTAATAATTCAAGTGTTGTCTTCTATTAGGGAACACTAAAGACATGGAAAGGGAGTAACACATGCAGAGACCATAGAAACTGCACTCAGGCAGGCTTTGAGCCCATGGATTGAAGCCGGACCCATATTGTACCTATGGTGAATGGTGATCCAAATACAAAAATGAAGCCTGGTATCAGCTTCTGATTGTGGAATCAGTAATTAAAGAAAAACTAAAAACTAACTAAAGAAAAAACAAGGATCAGCTTTCAGCTGTTCTTGGAGACAATTTAAAAAGCAGACAATGGAACGTGTACATAAAATTCTATTAAACATTTAAAACTTGTTTTGGACAAATCATGTGGGAAGGTTTAAATTGACATGTGACAATTCTAGAATTGCTTTTTAATGCAGTGCAACATAGAGAAAGTCACTTGTTAAGAAAAGGCCAACTGCCTATTTAGACCTCCATTAATCTTACATTAATGCCACTTTTACACAGCCTTTAAAGCATAACAATGATGAGCTGAAGGTCTGGCTTCAGCCTCACTGTGACAATTTCTATTCAAAGAAAGAGTTGTCTGACAGAAGAGACATTATTTATTTCTAGACTGCACAATAAATGTATCCTGCATCCAATAACTTAAAGTTAATTCAACAGACTGAACATATATCAGGCTAGCCTGTGCTACTATACAGACAGAGAGTTGAGGATGGAATTGTCTTAACCTTTTGTTTTCTTTCTATAAAAGACAATCCATTTTTCTCTCCTAACAGCAGAACTCCAGGTTAGTGTTACCTAAGCATTTTTGGTCCAGCTTATTGTTAATTATCAGAATTAGGTCGATTTAAAACTAGAAGACATAATTCCTTTAAGACACAAAAGGTAAGTGAATAGTGGAATGCATCTAACAATTATTGATTTTCGAATAGGGTAGTATTGGGATTTACTTTTTTTTTTTAAAGATACAAAGGCAGTTGGGTTTTTATCTGAAAAAGCTCATTTTCCAACAGTGATGTGTAGCAATTAAGTAGCACTAAGTACATCAGTTGAAGAGTTTTGTTTTGTTTGTTTTTTTTTGGGGGGGGGGGTTAGGGTTGCTGCTGAAGAGTACTTTCTTCTTTTATTAAAACAATGACACAGAAATTAAAACTAATTCAAATTTAAGCGATTTCAATGACTTTGAAAGTCCTGATGTACAGAAAAATGAATTTAAGCACTCAGTTTATTAGATGATTCTTTTTTGTTTTTTGTTTTTAGATGTATCTTTGAGTGGTTACTCTTTGAAAACCATAGAGTAAATGATTCTGATGCCTTTAGTTAATCATCAGCAACTAGCAAATGCTATGAATATGGAAATGTCTGCTTCCTGAAGCCATTTGGTTTTTGATCTAGACAAAGTCATGTCAACAAGAAACTGACGTCAATGTGTTGCAATTACAGTACACTTCACATTCTTAAATGCATTCAGACCCCAGGAGATAGTGTGCCTGTATGCCACAGTCAGTGACTAATAGGTGACTGCGTGTTCGTGCAAAAATGTACGGGATTTAAAGTGTTGAAATATTGCAAATGCTTTTTGGAACAGTTGATGACAGGGAATAACACACACACATGCACACACGCACACACTCCACAAAAAGGTACCTTGTCCTTCGGGGGTTTCTCCAAGAGGATTGACTTCTACTTGAGTGGCGTCGACTTTCAGGAACAGATCATAGAGCCTCTTAATCTGATCTGCTGCCTGTGAGATCCACATAGGACAGTAATTACCTGATGGTTCGGCTCTGAGCAGCCGGCCCCGCCAAGGCCGCTCAGCCTTCCACACAGGCTACATGAACGTGGCAAATCACCTTCAACATCACACTGTCTGAGAATGCTTGCATGAATATGTATGTCTCTGTGCTGGAAGGTTAAATGTTTCTCTTCTCTTTTTTCAAAAAGGTGTAAGAACTGGCAAATAAAACATACATTATAGCACATACTAATGTGGCTACATACAGTACATATAACATCATAATGCAATTTTAAGTAGATTCCTTCTGGCTGAAGCCTTTTTCATTGGCATTTACAATTTACAATTGGTATTGTACGGGCAAAAGAGGAACACAGTCAGTGGATATAGCAACATAGAACATTTAAAGCACCACGGTCAAAATCCCCATTTTAAAAGCATTCCAATGTATCTCTCTATTATTGCAACTGTTGTAGCTGTAATTACCTCTGGAATTAAACGGACTGGCAGCTGACTCTTAGCAACCAAGGAAAAGCATACTGACAATGCAGAAACGTAACCAATCACTTTCTATTTATCTCCTTGCCTTTTTAAAATCAATGCCTATTCCGTATCCTGCCATAAAGGATTGCATGCAATTCAATGTGAATAAAGGTCAACACATCCTTGACTCTCAGTTTGCTTCTCAGAAGCAGATTCACTTGTCTGTTTTATACATATTCCATGTGCTGAGATTCTGGGCTAATCTGATTCATCATGCCTGTGGAAAATAAAACATTAGTGATCTGATGCCAAGAGACAAATGGCTTTGAAATTAACTATATTTAAGAACACATATTCATTCTGAAAGTGAACTTGGAATGTTTCTGTAGTGTTCTTCGTTGGCCTCATTTTACTAGCTATTGCTGCCTGAGCAAGATTTGTAACACTTGAGGTCACTGTACTCAAAATTATAGACTGCCCATTGGGATGAGTATGCCTCTAATTGCATGATTTACGCATAAAATCAAGGCATCGAGGCATGTTTTTATGAAATAATGGTACCATTAGCGATGTCAGCACCCTCAGCCTGGCAAAGCGCTGTGTGTCACTGCCAGAAATATGACAATAGACCACCTGGCAAGTGAGTCTAGTGTAATGACACTTCACAACTTTGCGGAAAACAGGAAACTAATAATAACCAAAGCTTGGTCTGCTTGTCAATGAGAATACACTTGTCTTTGCATATGTGTATGTGTCTGCACTGTAGATTTTCCTGCCTCTTCTTTGCATTGTGTCATAAAGCATTCCGTGCGCCCATTACCTGTCTCTGCAGAGGTCCTTTGAAACCCAAATTAGCTGCCATGCACAGCGCCTGGTCGTCTCGTACACCTTCAAGTATATCTATGACTTCCTATAAGATTTGCAGTAAAAAGTGAGAGAAAAAGGTAGGGAAACATGGAGAAAGGGAGTGAGAGAGGCTCAAACACTGGGCTATAGTTTGACACAAAGTGGATGCTCTTACAGTATTAAACCTTAACATTATAATTAAGTAGTGGCAAGGTGCCAGATGGACAAAAGGAGACTTAGGGCTGAAACAATAGATTTATGATCACCAGACCCTTATATCTTTGACTTTCAGATAGAGAGAAGCACGCTGATCAACTTAAAGGTTTAAAAATGGATGAAGGACTTCAGGGTTCACAGTGTTAATATAAAACAGAAAATTCCGCAGAAATTTGTATCAGTGTGCCTACTACTTGGTGCACATCCGAACAGCAAATAACTTAATAAAAATAATAGTGTCTTAACCCTTCAGAGATATAACTCTTTAAAACCTATTTAGATGTTAGGACGTGTGTGTGTCGTCTGTGTGTGTGTCTGAGAGAGAGGGACAGATGATGTCACAGACAGACTAACAGTATGGTTTTCTGGGTACTAAGGACCAATAGGAAGCCTTCATCTCTGTGATGTCATCTCTTTGATATGTAGTCAGTTAAAGACTGCACCTGGACCAACTGTTACCAGCTATTAAGAACGATCAAGCTCTCAAACAAATGATCATATCACCAAAAGGATACAAGATATCAAATTTAAATTTAGGTGCTCGTGGGCACCACAAGGGCCCCGTGAACGTATTGATATAAATTTATGTGGTAAACTTAAAATGTGGGCGTATCAGCGATGAAAAAAGTCCTTCGCTCTGCGTTTTGCTCAGAAATGCGGACGATGTTTACCTTACAGTGAATGGAGGAAATGTGGAACTGTTCTCATTTGAAAGGTTTTCTGCGGAAGTATACTCATATCACATAAATGAGCACATTCGATGAAACTAGACAAGAATACCTACGTTTTGATGTATAAATTGTCCATGACAAGTTAGAATTGTTGGCGTGGGAGCAAGTTATAGAGAAAAAAAAAGTAACTTTTTAGTCTCCCCACTCTGTCCCCCACTCTAGCCCCGAACTTCGCCACATACACACCATTGGGAAAAATCAAAACCGGTCTGAAAACGGGACGATACGTAAACTGGGGATTTGGGGAGAAACCGTGCTTGAATCTGAACGCCCATTCGCGCAATAAACCCCAAAAGTCTTGTCTTCGGTTTAAACTTTTAATCATGTTTCTACGTTAAGTAGGCGACACAGCATGGTGCCAAAGGGGGGGCGTTTTGGCAATGTTGAGCGATTTCCCGAACATTTCCCATTCAAGTCAATGAAAAGTTTGCCGGTTTTTGCCGATTTCGGAAAAAACCACGCGGCAAATCTCTTAGAAAATCATAGACACCATTCCCGATCATTACCCGCTTTTCGGTGAAATGTGTTGCGCGTTTTGGGCAACGCTTTGGGACTAGTAGGGGGAGGGAAATTTTGGCGGAAGATGGGAATAAGAAATAAAATAACTAGAAATGCATTTCCTGCGAAAATGCGTGGGAATGCTGAATACTGAATTGCTAAAGCTAACCCTTTAGTTGAGTAGTGAAGAAGAAGTAAAAGAATAGTTAAAGCTAATCTGTAGAAAAAGCTTAAGTCAGTAAGAAGATGTTGAAGTTTTGAGAAGAGTGGAAAAATAGGAACTTAAAGTAGTAAAAAGTTGAAAAAGTAGGAATGGTTTTTAATTAATTTGAATAACAACAATAATGTAAAAAAGATGGAAAAATTCTAAAAAATTGAAATGCAAAAGCTACTTGAGAAATAGCATAATTCATAAGAAGATGTTTAAGTAGTGAGAATATTTGAAAAAAAGTCGTAAATTTTGTAACATATAATGAGAGTCACCACACACACACACCACAGACCGTTTTAAAGTTTGAACCACGTCTGTAAGTGAAAGTATGAAGTCGCTGAAACTTTTGGGAACAGAAGAAGATTTGAAGGTTTGAAGCTTGTCTCTTTGACTTTAATGTTAAAATAAAATGTTTAAAAGTTTAAATATTTGAAAAAGTATAAATTCCCAGAAAAATCTGAAGAAGTCACATCATCTGCTGAATGAGCTGAAGATTTGAAAAGTTGAATTTGAAGAGTTTTAACACTAGATATGTTAAACCACTGTGGGATTTGAACCCGGTCTCTGGCACGAAAGGTATGGGACATAACCACGCGCCACCAAGTAACATCTTTCCTTTAAAGAACTATATGTTGATATATAAATATCATGTCTGTGTGTGTGTGTGTGTCTGGGGTGTGTGTTCTGCTTCTGTGTGCCTGTGTGTGTCTGTGAGTGTGGTGTCTCTGTGTCTGTGGTGTCTTGTGTATGTGGGGTGTCTGTCTCTGTGTGTGTGTGTCTGTGTGTCGTGTGTGTTTTCCCGTGGTCTTTGTGTGTATGTCTCTGTGTGTGTGTGTTTGTGTGTGTGTGTTGTCTATCTGTGTGTGTGTGTGTGTGTGTCTGTGTCTGTGGGTGTCTGTCTGTGTTTTTTTGTTTGTGGTGTTGTGTGTGTGTGTCTGTCCATCTGTTCTGTGTGTATGTGTGTATGTTTATGTCTGTGTGTGAGGGGTTTTGTCTATGTGTGTGGTGTCTGTGTGTGTGTGTGAGTGAGTGTGTCTGTCTGGTTTGTGTGTGTGTGGTGGGTGTGTGTCTGTGGTGGTCTGTGTGTCTATGTGTGTGTGTGTGTGTGTGTCTGTCTGTGTGTTGTGTGTGTGTGTGTGGGTTGTCTCTGTGTATTTGTAGTCTGGTGTTTTTTGTGTCTGGTGGTTTTGTGTGTCTGGTGTGTGTGTGTGGTGTGTGTGTGTGGGGTGTGTCTTGGTCTGTGGACCCAAAGGATTTGTTCAGGAAGCTATACTTGCAATATATAATGAGACAGACAGAATAGAAAAGTTTTGGAGTGTCTGGGGAGGCGTTGCCATGGCTACAATCTAATCAGTGGCCATGTTTTTAAACACAGCTAGGAAGCCTTTGATGTCTGTGATGTCACTTTTTATCTGCAATCGTTAAAGACCGCAGCTGTTGTACCCTTCTTTACCCGTCAGCTATGGAAAACCACTGCTCCTTAGACAGTTTAAACCAGCTCCCAAACAAATGGTCCCTTGCGCCAAAGGGGTATGAGATAGAAAGAAAATAACTTGCCCATGAGCACCGAAGGCCTTTGGAATGTAATGATGTAAAATTCTGTGGATAAATTATAAATGTGGGCGTATCAGCGATTTAAAAAAATGGTTCGCTCTGCGTTTTGCTCAGAAATGGGACAATCTTTAACATTTCCGTGAAAGGAGCAAGATCGTGAACTCTGGTCATTTGAAAGCTCGCTGAGCAAAAGATAAATTTCCCATCACATAAATGAGCACATTGGCTGAAACTAGACAAGGATACTACGTTTGATGTACAAACTGTCCATGAAAGTTTAAGGTTGGCGTGGGAGCAAGTTTAGAGAACGGAGTAAGATATATTTTCGAAGCCTTTCCCTGATGACATCATCCTCACTCTACAAATTGCAATCACACCCATTATAAACCAGAAAATCTAAAGTACACCAACTTAAACAGCTTTTCACAAAACTGTAAATATTCAATCTGAAAAGCCATAGTCGGATAGTGAATATTTGTGAAAGTTTTTAAGTTTGAACCATGATGTAGGGGAAACTTAGGAGGAGAACACTTTTAAGCAGAGAAGATTTGAAGGTTTGAAGCTTGCTCTCATTGACTTTAATGTTAAAAAAATTGTTTAAAGATTAATATTTGAAAAAGTATAAATAGCCAGAAAAAAAGCTGAGAAGTCCCATCTCTGCTGAAGAGCTGAAGATTGAAAGTGAACGGTTAAATAGCTGAAGTATGCAGAAATCCAGAGAGCCAAAAACGTACGGAATAATAAAAGAAAAGAAATAAAGAACCGAATAACATAGTTGGAATGTGAACAGCATTCCACTAAAATAATAATAGTTGGGCAATAATAATCATTGTGCCCATTGCGCTTATGCAGCACATCGGGACACTGAACTAGAAAATTCCGCAGAAATTTTATCAGTGTGCTGCTATTGGGGCCATCCACACACACAATGGAAACATCAGTTAGGAGTCAGTTTGGGCAACATGCCGCCAGGGAACAGGGTCATGATAGGGGCGTGTGTGTCTGAGTGTGTCTGTGTCTGTGTGGGTGAATGTGTGTGTGTGTGTGTGTCAGAATTGGTTGCTATGATTCTAGCGCAAGAATTTTAAGTCTGACAGACTCCATACTTAGATATCTGCGACCGGCACAAGATTTCCGATATGTTCACCAAAAATTATGTCTGAAGACTGAAAACTAGAGGAGAGAGAGACATTTGTTTGTTTCAGAGCATCGTCCTGCAGCCCCCCCTCTGTCCTCTCAGTATCTGAACCTGTTGCTATGGTGATTTTGTCAGAGAGGGAGCCATATTTTTTTTCCAATGTTGTCTATCTGCAGTTGGTGAGCCTAGCGCGAAAAGTTTTAGTCCGATAGACTCCATAGTTACATGTCTGCGATCGGCACAAGATTCCCTACATCTTGACCAACTATGATGGATAAAGAGGTAAAACTGGAGGAGAGAGAGACATTTGTTTGAGAGAAAAAATCACTGAATCGTCCCCAGCTAAATGTTTTTTTCATAATTTCTGTCGACAGTTGGTAGATCACAGCCAACAATTTAAGTCCGATAGTTTCCATAGTTACATGTCTGCGACCGGAACAAGATTCCCTACATTTGACCAATAATGAAGTCTGAAGAATTAAAATGAAAAGGGAGAGAGCAATTGTTCGGGAAAACTTCAGATATCCGTACCACAGCTCTCACTCTGTCTCCCACTCTAGCTCTGAACATTGTCAGCCAATACACCACACATTGGGAAAATCATGAGCCCGGTCTGAAACGGGACGAAACGTAAACGGGATTTGGGAGAAACGTGGTTGATATCTGAACGCCCATTCAGCCAAATAAACACCAAAGTCTTGTCTTCGGTTTAAACTTTTAATCACGTTTCTCCGTTAAAGTATGGCGATGCAGCACGGTCCCAAAGAGGGGGAGTTTTGAGTGATGTTGAGAGATTTCCTGAACATTTCCCATTCAAGTCAATGAGAGATTTTTGCCATATTTTTGCCGATTTCGGTAAAACCACGCGGCAAATCTGGTTGAAACTACATAGCACACCATTCCCAATCAATACCCACATGTCGGTGTAATGTGTTGCGCGTGTTGGCAACGCTTTGGGACTAGTAGCGGGACGAAATTTGGCGGAAGATTAAGAATAAGAAATAATAATAATAAGTATGGGCAATAATAATCATTGTGCCGAGTGCTGCTTATGCAGCTCCTCGGCACACTGAATAATAAGTATGGGCAATAATAATCATTGTGCCGATTGCTGCTTATGCAGCACATCGGCACACTGAATAATAAGTATGGGCAATAATAATCATTGTGCCGATTGCTGCTTATGCAGCACATCGGCACACTGAATAAAGTATAAACTGCAGCTGTCAAATGCTGGTATAAAAAAATTCTGTATAAACCAGTTCTGGACCATATAGGTTTTAATGAGATGTGTGAAGGGTATATGATTTATCTAGTAACACCACAGCTGTCTTTGGGGGAAATAATGAATGACATGAATCTCAGCTGGATCTTTACAACAACAATGCTCTAACATCTGTAGGCAATACAAAATGGAGATATACAACAACAGAAAATGGAGGCAAACTCCATCTGTAATGCTTAAATTGTACATCTGTTAACAATGACAAGGACCTGTTGTCAAATAGCCAAGTGACTACAGTGGATTAAGTTCTGTAAATGGAATGGAATTAACAGCAAAATAAAACACAGAAGGCTGTGTATTTGTTCATGTTAAGCTTCGGTGTTATTCTGTATGTCTGAATCATGTTCAGCTGCTGCAGTGTGCATGCAGGGCAATAAATTTAATTGAATTAGCAGAAAATACAAACTGAGCACAGCTTCCATCTGTAAGGCCCACTGGGCAATTCAGCCCCGGCATTAAGCATTTGATTAAAGAATAAGATCTTTGAGCAAAGACGGCAAGGTTTGGCACTTTTATTTTTTTTAAGAGTTTCATTGTTTTTGAGGCAGATTTTTATTATTCTTCTAATTTGACATTGTAGTGATGACTATAAACCACAAATCATATACCTTAAAGATGAGTTCTGGGGAGTTGGCAGCTACCTCCTCGATATCCATACCTCCCTGAGGGCTGCCTACCATGACAGGACCATTACAGGCGCGGTCCATCAGGATGGCAAAGTAGGTCTCTCTAGTAATGTCCAGGGCCTCAGCAACCATCACCTGAATAAGGCACAGTAAGGGAAAGAGGGGCTGATGGAGGAACACTAACTTGACTTCATGATCACATCAAGGGTACATACTCTACTGACTGAACACAATGACAAATAATGTCAAGTAAGCAGCATCCATAAATTGGCAGAATTAATGAAGCATTGCTCTGACAAGTTCTCATATGCTGTGAATGAGAGGAACAGAGGCAAATAGAAAGGGACCTAATGGTCAGAGTTCAGCAGAAAAGCAGAAAGAGGAAGCAAGCAAGAGGCTTATTTGGAAAAGAGAACCCTGAAACTATCAGTTGTGTGGTGGTTAATGGGCTGAAGGTTTTGGGATTGTTGTCTTGTTTGAACATGCACAGCCCTTATGTTCTGCTTCCACCCTATCGCCCAGCAAATGAGGATGGATAGCCTTCTCCACACTCCATTTTCACAGACAGCGCCCCTATCTCCTTGTCCAAATGTTGTCTTCTCCAGTCACTCAAATGTCCTATTGCGTTCCCTGTTGTTCGACTTGTAGACTGATTCTTCACTCAATCTAAAAATATTCTATCACAACTATCTTATTTCCTTTGACCCCTTAATCCCCTGTTCTAGCCTCCTACAGTCTTCATCCACAACCATCTTTTACACCCCATCTCATCTTCCCTTATCTTCTCTCCTCATCCTTCTATCAGTGCCATGGCAGCAAATCCATGTTGATGCTGAAGTGTTGTCCCCTTTTCCTGTGGGGTTCTCTGCTATGTGATGCATTACAAGTTAAACATTGATGCGAGCTTCACTGGCAGGTTGACAGCTAAGCTCTGGCTGTCATCTGACAGACCAGGTTGTGACTAAACAGTTACTGTACTCGATCCTACAGGTCAGTCAATGGCTGCTCCTGTCAGGTCGGATTTTAGTGCCACAGGCAAAAGAGGATGTTCTTGGTGTAGTCTCCATCAACAATTTATGTACGGGATTGCTCGTTCTCTGAATACGTCCGTTTCCTTTTCGCTTTCTTAGTGTTGGCATTCTGAACTCTGGTTGATTTATGAGGACTATGGTTAAATGCTCCTCAGATCTCTGTAGGGTCAATCAAGATTGTAAACGGTTTAAAGAAATGCCAATGAACCAGAGCATGTTTTTCTATCCCTGAATGCTATGTGGACAAGCCAGACCTTCCTGAGCAAAGCTGTGGAAGTGTGTCTGGCAATGCAAGACTATTCTTAGTAAGACAACTGGCCAATTGGAGGTCACATTTCATTCAACTTTTTTTGTTTACTTTTTCCTCCAACTCTGGGACATGGAGTTAATTCTAAGCCTGTGAACGTCCTAGTCCATAGTAGCCTATAAAAAAAAAGACAAATGACAAGACACTCGTGTCACACTTGATTCCAACTAATCTCTGCAGTAGGAGTAAGCTGGAATGGGGGGTAGCAGGGGTAAACAGAGATGGGGAGAGGCAAAGAAAGAGAGCAGGATCCACACACAAGCCACAGAATGAAGGCTTCATCACCTGGAAAAGTCTTATTTGAGGAGGTACTGCATGCAGCATGCGAGTAGAGAAAATGATATTTCTGCTTGTTAGTGGCACATAGAAACAGTTGTTTACCAAACACTTTAAAT
The DNA here is from genome assembly GCF_008692095.1 of Etheostoma spectabile. Classification (NCBI taxonomy): domain Eukaryota; kingdom Metazoa; phylum Chordata; class Actinopteri; order Perciformes; family Percidae; genus Etheostoma; species Etheostoma spectabile. Next base: position 25,560,119 of record NC_045736.1, read on the forward strand.
TCACAGTGGACCCGGTTCAATTTATGCAATGAGCCATAACACCAACCAGTGCATACCCACAGTAAACAAGAGTGGACAGCTACTATTTAAACCTAGTGAAAAAAAACAAATAACAGAGCCAGACTGCCTTTACAGTCATTAATTTTACAGAACTGCATTACTGGACTCATAATGCCTTGAAATGAGGTCAGGAAAAAAACACTTACAGCAAAGTATATCTATCTTTCTTTCAGTCTGCGCAGTTGCTCACCGTTTTCACTTTCACTCCATCTTTCGGTGTCTGCTTAGTAGTTAGATTGAAACCCAGCATCTTATTGGCCAGTTCACCAACCTCAGCAGGGCTGAAAAGGAGAGGTTACAAGTCAAACAGTATCCTTCTTTTAAACAACAGTCTTTAGTAAAAAGAGAAAAGCAGGTCAACTGACAGAGGAAGTAGTCATTTATCTCTCCAAAATTTTGTTTTGTTGAAGTAAGATATGACTTAGCGCATTCTTTGCATGTATGTAACATATTCTGACAAAGCACAGTTTTTGAAAATACTTTGGTACATCTACACATCGCTGTGAATACATTTTCATTTAAAACTCTCTTTTTAAAAGCAGCCCGCGTACCGGCGCTGCTTCTGTAAGCATGCTCTGGTTTTGTTAGTGAATAAAAATGAAGCGGGGTGGTACTAATCCTTTGTTAGATGAGAGAAGAGAGGTGAACTGTGCACTCATGTCACTGTCTGGGGACGATGAACTTACGCACATCTCACTTTGAAAAAGTTTCTGCCACATTCTGAACCCTGAAGTAGGGCGACGATGGTACATATCTGAGACGATTGTCATGAATCATCTCTTTGCTTTTAAGACAACAGTAAGTGGTAGGTACCTTAAATAACTGTGCGCACACACACACACACACACACGCACCACACGCGCCACACACACACACACACACACACACACACACGTTATACTAGTACTGTTTTTGTACATAGAAACTCAGTGAAAGAGTGTTCAAGAAAAACTGTTCAAGTTGTTGTTTTCAGATTTCAGAGTAAGCCTTTACTGGAGGAATATACCCATCACATATTGTAATTCTAAGCTAGAACAAAATAAACCTCAGCGGAGGCACAAAACCCTATCAACCCGAGAGAGAAAAACTCAGTATGGGGTGCAAAACGCTTCTGCCAACCCTAAAATCACTTTTTCAAAATTTCATAGAGAGTAGTTGTTCGAAGACACTGGAAGAAAGAAAAAGTGTTTATTTGCAGCACAAGTAATCCCGACTGTGTCTTTGTGCCTAGGGAGCATCTTCAGAGAGCTCTTTGAGCCTCCTCACTCTAAATGTCGCTGTCGCAGGAGACATAATTTGAATCTCCTACAGTAACTCACAGTTTGAAATGTAGATTGAGGCATACTTACTCCTTAGTTAAGTGCACTCCACCTTTAAGGCCACTGTCAAACACACCCTTGCCTCTGCCCCCAGCCAGAATCTGAGCTTTCAACACGATCTCCTTGGCATCTGAAATACAGATAGAGACGGATAGAGAGAGTCAGAAAGAAGGAGAGAGAGAGAGAGAGAGAGAGAGAGAGAGAGAGAGAGAGAGAGAGAGAGAGAGAGAGAGAACATAAGATATAGGCTCAGCACCATGAATGCTCCCTTAAGTCTGCACCTATCTGTGGATCAGATTAAAGAAAGCAGTGGAAGAGGTAAAAAAAAGAGGGGTGAGTGTGATAAAAAATAAATGATTAGGGATTACTGATATGTGAGGAAGGGAAGAAAGGAAAAATGCATGTATTTATTACTGGACTCCTATTGAAAAGGACATAAAATATCTTTTTAAAAAGAATCAGTCATGCAAATGCTTACATTTGCTTATTTGCCCTAAACATAGCGCTAGTACAGCTTAAGCTGCTGCGAATGTCAAAACCATAAATGTGACCGTCATGGTGGTGCTGGAGAAAAAAGTCATGGACTCATCACTTCATTAGGAATGCTTTGTCATGGAATTCATCATCTGGGCCCCTTGACTATCTATCCAAATTTAACGGCAATCCATCCAATATCGGTTAAGACGTATCAACGGAACCCAAAAATTTCAATCTCATGGTGGCACTAGCAGAAAAGTCAAAGAATGGCCAGTCAGTAGGTTGCATCTTCTCGGGGACATGAATGTCTTCTCAAAACTTCACGATAATTAATCAAATAGTTAGATATATTTTAGTCTGGGCAGCCAGATAGCTCAGTTGGTAGAGTGACGATACATATATGGAGGTTTATTCCTCAATGCAGTGGGCCTGGGTTCAACTCCGACCTGCGGCCCTTTGCTGCATGTCAGAAGGGAAATTAGCAACTGCACAACTGTTCTGAAACTTTCACCGCATGACCTTGGTCAAATTATATAAGCACTCTGCATCCCCTTTGCTGTCACTGCAACCTTGCAAGATCTCGCACATCAGGAGGATACCCCTCAGCTGTCTATTCATGCCCACAATCTCCCTCTACTCAAATGGAGCGAGGACACTTGATGAAAGATGGTCTCTGGCTAGGTTATTATTATCTAGGTGGGGGAGTCCAACCATTGACAGGTGGCTGCCATCAGGGTGGGAAGTGGGTGTTAGGGAGAGTGGAAGGGGATGATCCGCTGTGCGATGGCTAGAAAGACACCTTGACTTTGAGGGTTTGAGACAGGCTCCTCCCTTGACTACGTAAAAAAAAAAACTCTATGAGCAGAGTGGAGAACATCTAGACAGGAGCTGGTGAGTGGAGAGAGCCTGGAAACTCTAGCCATGCTCACTACTGCTGTAGTAGTAAGAAAAGGAGCCAGAATAAAATAGCCTCTGACAAGGTGGCCAGGATTGAACTAGCATTGCATTAGTGAGGCCCACTCTCTGAGAGAGTTACGAGCTGAGAGGAGAGACAAAAAGAGAGAATGAGAGAATAAAGGTGTGCTCATATGCAAAGGGCTTTGAGAGGAGTCATAAATGAATAAATATGTTAATAAAAACTGCTACAGTGCAAAATTAAAAAGAGTTCAAAGCAAGACGAAAAAGAGTGTCCTGTGGGCATGTGCAGTGGAGGGGGACGGCACAGAGGAAATTACTTTTGACTTAAGATTTTAAAAAAGAAACAAGTGGGGGAAGAAAAATGTAGCCCAATAGGAAGATTGCATTGTTGGACATACGGAGAAAGATAAGAGTATTGACAAACTTGATGAGGAAAAAAAGCAAGATATGGTTTTAAAGCAAAGATATATTAAATATATTAAATAGGCACGCAATGTGCCAGGGAAGGTAATGGAGTGAGAAAGAGGCAGGTGTTCATTCTTGCTGCACTAGTAATTGATGGCAAACCTGCTTATTATGCTGCACACAACAAGATATTGTAGCAATATCAGCAATTATGAATGGGCACTGAAAGAGTAATGTGCTGATAACTTTATAGAAGAGACTAAATGAGACAACATTAGATATGTGATAAAATGCATTCACATTTGCATTTTAAAGATTGTATAATAACAAAAAGTAAACCATTCTAAACCAGAAAAAAAAAAATCTGTGTAGAATCAAATTATCTGGTTAACAGAGCCACAAATCTGTGTTGGATCACATGGAGAGGATAATGATGTCCTCAAAGATTACAGTGAAGATGGTGCATGGTAAAGAGCAGGGTGGCCATTATCTGGTAGTATGACAGACATCAGATGGCCTCTAACATTCAGACAAAGGTTGGTCCCTAATGAGTGTGGAGCAGAATGGTGAGTGAATGGAAAAAGAGCATGCCAATGTAAAAGTCATGTCTTTATGTTCAACCCAGACACTGCGATGAGCAAGGGGAAAGAAGGGAACATCTGAAGTTAATCAGCAAAGACAACAGCAAGCACTGTGGGAGAGTCAGAGTTTAATGTGTTCATACAGTAAAAAGATGCAATATTTAATCAGTAAACTGAGGGGACACGATAATGAAAGGTGATGCACATCACATTCTGATTAGTTCTCTCAGACAGCAAAATGCATTGTACATTCTGTCCAATATGCTTCTGTGTAAGTATGTTTTCATTATTGTGATTGTGAAATGCAAAGAGTTAGGGCTGTAACGATACACCAAACCCAGGGATTGATTAGTGTAAGATTACGACACTGTTCAACACGCTCAGTTATTTTTAGCATTTTGGCCACGGTTAACAACTCTGGGCTAACCCACAAAAACGTCAGTAACTTTAACTATGTCGATAGACGACTAATCTAAGGGTAATTTAGCCAGCTAGCACACCCCTGTCTTCTGCCTCAGACTCCCAGCGCTGCAAGGCTTCAGTCGGGATGAGAGCTGACAACAGCCCCCGGGACACATCTATTCCACAGTCAGCCCCCACTCAGCTAGCAACCATTCACTATCATTACAGCCCTGGCCCGGGGAAACACCCACAGTCCCCCACCAGCCAGCCAGCAGCCAGAACTTAACTCAGATGCTAAGGATGCTAACGGCAGTTTACTAAACCGTCGGGAAACAGACCTAGGCACCCGAGTCAGAATAGTGGTCATTCATAACGTTACACCTCGTTAGCTTTACCGGTGCACCCCCTTCCCCCCGGAGCTGGGTGTCACGATTTCGGTTTATTTTGCATATCGTTATATGGTTGCATAATCTGTTCTGCTTCCATTTGTATCATACATGGCTCACACTGTGAAGATGCAGAGTAAGATTTTCATCTCCATTTATTTTCTATATCTTGGGGACACTGGGGGAGGAGATTAACATTGCACAACATCTCAAATCACATCATATGCAATTGGAGTAATGCGGCCATCATCCTCAGGCCTTACTCATTTCCCAGTAATGAGTGCAAATCAACTCCCAGTCTGCTTGCCAGTGACAGCAGCTGGCAAAGAGGATGTTACTTTTACAATCAGTGTCTCTTTCACCCTCCTTTCTTTCTGTGCACTTTTGAAAGGCCTATTCTCCTCCAACCCCTCCTCCATTCCATTGGAGCCCCTGGGTGGCCAGCAGTTAGCTTTGGTCAGATATTTAATCAAGCCTTTGAGGGCTGTGCCATAAGAGGGATGCTGGCTGGTAAGGGACAGATGTAGGCTGTGCGCCGATCCATGGAGAGTAAGATGTGGCTATCATCTGCATGGAGAGAGAAAAAGATCAGCACGGCCCTTCCCAGCATGCATGTGTGCTGTAATGAAAGTAATGTGTCGGTTAAATGGAGGCGACTAATCAAACTCTTGGGAAAGAGGAGAAAACAAGCACAAACGCACACAGCCAAAATCAAACTACACAAAATAGTTGGAGAGTTGGAGCCTTCCTGTGGATGAATGCCATTAACGCTAGAGGAAAGGGGAAAAAAGGCCTCTCAACCTTCAGCATCTGTGCTTATCATTTAAGCCCCCTGATTATGATGCAGAAGAGTGTTGATTGCTGTCAAATTTAGTCTACAGAAAAAACAAAGTCTGCAAGATTATGTAATGTCAGTCTGCAAGACCATTAAACAAATAATGTAGACGTAACTATTCTGTCCCCAAGATTTCTTGGAAAAGGTTCCACGCAGCTAAAATATAATTCATAATTCAGGGCTATTCCAGCACTAGAAGTAGAGAAAACAACAATCTGTACTTCCATTTGCTTCCATCTAGTGGCACATGGCGCGTCTTTAAATAACTTCAATTATGTTGTCAACTGCATATTGATAGCTACATAAAGCTACTGGAGCGGCTCTAGCTTTTGACTTACCTTGCCATAGGGCTTTTTGCTGTGTTACATCCATGGCTCACTGATTTAGGGAACAAACAATGAACTCGTAACTTAATATAGACTTAAACAAGGCAACTATCTGATTAGCTTTACTAATTACACAATGAATATGTTCATGCTTTTTTTCCAACATTTGTATAAAAAGGCCATGTTAGGCCAACACTTGTTTCTATATGTTCCGTGTAATCGCCATGCCAGCACATTATGTTTTAAGTACACTTTGGCACAGGCAGGGCCAGTAAATAGTTGTAAAGGTTGTATTTAATGTTTAGACTCCTTGTGTGATGATTGTATTCAACTACAACTGTAATGCTGGTATCATCTTGGACTAGTTTAGCTTTCCACACGCATTTACTATTTCCAATTCTGCCAGAATGCAAAAATGTCAGACAGCAAATGTTACTCCATTCATGCACTGATGGCAGGTGAACCAAGAGGAAAAATATAAAAAAACAAAACCTTTGGTTTTTCATGTACTTTGAACCCTGACTTTTAATGGCTTTGGAATTCTTCAAGCAAAACACATTTCCCTGTTCAGTTGAGGTAGAAAATACAATGGTTATGTCATCGTCCATAGGCAATGGCTGACAACCATCATCATGTCCTGACAGACGCCGGGGTGCGTGTTAGCGGTGGCGGTGATGGCATTCATTGTCTGCTCAATAAAGCACAATTCTGATTTATTAACAGGAACAGATTGATTTTGCGAGTGCAATTGTAGGTGGACACAGGCTGTCACGTTATTTCCCAAAATCATCAAATTTGATAGTTGTAATAGTGAATTGCATCTGGACTGCATGTAGCCAAAAAAGAAAAAGACAGAGAGAGGAAGAGAGAGTGTGTGCAAGAGCGAGAGCTACTGGTACAATTACGAACACACTTATTTTTACAGTCTATGGAATTGGCGAAGAGAACGTCCCGATTGATAAGATGACAGACATCCTTTAATAAAAAATGGTGGAGGATATAGCTGATGTAGCGGGTTTGGTGCCCATGTGATTTGAGTTTCACTCTCATGCAGCCTGCGTCCACAGTCCGAGTGACCAACACTCAGTCAAGCAACGCAGTAGAGAGGAGAGACAGAGAGGCCAATACAGACACACTGGGAGCAAGATGCCTGATTATTAATTCATGTCATCGTCCATCATGATGGACCACTGTGGACATCACATTGCCCAACCCTAGTTGAAAAGTCAACAAACGTTAATAAATCCTAACCATGCTCTACAAAGTCATCTTGCCACTGGCATGTCTGTAAGACCAAATGTAGGGACTTGTATAACAAGGGACAAAAAGATTCCGACCAAAACAAGTCAAAGATAACAATATGACCTCTTTGTTGGTTACAACTAAAATATCATTACCATCTCAACACCGTCTTTCCTGGTTAGGCCCACCATCCCTGTGTCTGTCTCTGCCTCTAATGATGCCCTCTCAGTGCTATTCAGTGGAGGAGCTTATCAGCGTCCCAGACTGACACTGGCACCTCTGTGTGACACCTCCCCCAGTCAGTGCTTGCATGACGGCCGAGTCCTCATTAGAGGACAAGTCCACCTGGCTTTCAGACATAGACAGCACTTCTAATGACATCCTGAGATGGCCCTGGTCTCCTCTCAGTGACAGAGAGGTGCAGTTCAAATTCCTGGCTGAGAGTGTTTCACTGCCATACAACCAGACGGTTGACGGTAATGATAATGGTGTTTTGGAACGATGGCTGCTAAATGAACATGGGGAGAATCAGTAGGGAGCATCATTTTATTTGACAACCAAGCCTCAGCAAAAACATTTGCTTGTATCAAGCCACATCAATGAGACAGTCAACTAGAAAAATGACTAACTTTGGGTTGCAGAAAACAAGAGTGATCCAGAAAATCCCAATACAATATTTTAAATAAGTGACCAAGACTCAGTAATAATTAACATAAATGTAACATATTGCTCAGTAACACAAACTAAGAATAAGCCATCGCTCTCTCTCTGTCTGCTTTAAAATCTACACAGATAATGAGACAGTAAAACCCATGAAAGTTTAGCAAGCTACAGAATAGTTTTGATTTATGTTCTGGGCTACCCACATCACTTTAACAAGTCTGAAAATAGGAAAGGAATGAGAAGAGAAAAAAAAAAAGTCTGTTTACAGGTGCTGTGTTCTGTCCCCTTCTCCTGTCTGAGCGCAGTCTGAGCGCTACTACAGGAGCCTCGGATGAAGCTGGAAAGGATTAAACATAGGGTTTCCACAACGTGGTAATCCACTGCAATAATACAGATATTTGAAATGAAAACAGTAATTGTTACCATCCACATTTTATTGTTACACTGGTAATCATTACATCCCTATTATTGACTCAACAGTTCTGCATTTACAACAACAGCATATAAAACTATTCTGAAACTACCAACATCTGCTGCTGCTGCTAATGCACTGATACTATGCCATTTCCACTGACGAGTAATGAAGCTTGCCTAATGGTCGGAGGTCCCTACAACAAAGCACAATGACTTTTTTTACACATCACTCCACTAGTACAATTCTTAACTTTTAACTCCAACTAATACCAACATGACTAGAAAGTCTGCATTTATGCAAAGTACCCTTACAACAAATAATAGGATAGGCAACATGTTCACTTCTACTGGCACATTAGTATCATCCTAATACGATAGAGGGGATGTGTGAAAAATAATTCCACGTCTCACCCATAACATGAATAGGTTAGGATGCGTGATGAGGAGGTGGAAACACTAAGCTGCTTACAGAAATCAGCTCTTTGAGAGACAGGGCGCTTTACCCTGCAAAGCCTATTTACAGCTGTTAAGACAATTTCAGATGCATGGCTTTTTTTTTTTTTACCAAACAAGAGACCTAGGCGCCAGCTAATGAACAGTATGGGGTGACAACAGGTCCTAGGATAGGCCAGGTTTCTGTGTTTGAGCTCATGTATTGTCTATGTTCTTCAGGGTGTTTTGTGCAGAGTCCTAAAATGACGGTGAATGCAAGTGCTTGCAGTTATCATGCAACCTACAATGTGATTCTGAATGATGCTGGTGCGGTGTCCATCAGTAGGCCGCTGTGTTTGTGTTAGTAACCTTGCGTTTCAAACCAGCCCTTCCCCATCCTCTTTCCCCATTGGGTATGTGTTATCTTGAGAGGTACAGGAGACAGGAAAACTGCAGTATAACATCCGTCTTCCTGTGTGACAGACCAGCCCTCTGAAGGGACGAGAGCTTATCCGTCCATCAACGGGCGCCCTGCAGGGAGCGGGGTGGCGAGACAAAGATACCTACAGCTCACTCCAGCTAGGTCCCTATACTCATTAGTTATCCTACCATGTGATCAAAGTCGCAAACAAGGACACGGAGGTAATGCTTTGGTACTATGTTTATTTTACAGGAGGGGGGGGGGGCATAAAGCGGTGTTACAGTACCAGCACTATAGATAAAAACCAAGCTACACAGCCAAAAATTATTAGGGATGGAGATGAGGAATAAAAAATAAAAAGTGAGTGAATGACCAAAACCAAAGGAGCAGAAAAGAGATATCAAGCGAGATATCTAAAAAGGACTAAAGCAAAGGAGAAGACAAATGTCAGGATGTGTGGCTAAAATGCAGAAGAAAGAGCAATGCTGTTTTGACTTGACATTACCAGTTAATAGCTATGTAAAGGGCCCTCATCCCATTTACGAAGAAGTAACATAATAGGCCCCTTCTTGTTTCAAACTCTTGCCACATAAACAGCAGCAGCATGGTTAATGGTTGCACATTTGTCAAGTGATTTTCTTTTACCTTTGGTCTTCTGTAAACTACACATATTCAGTGTACAGATGACACAAATGCACAGTAGCTACACATGCTATAGATGCACGTTGATGATTGCAAGCAGCATTGCATGATGCATCATATGAGTGTCTCTGACCTAAAAAGGTCCACTGGACAACCAGAGCCAACCAAATGTTCTTAGTTTTGTACCTTATGTTTATAAAGTTAGATTACAACTTAGACTTTCTTATCCTACTCTGACACGATGACTGGGACTGTTGCAAGTAACCTTATTATAAAAAGAGCTAGTTATTTTGTCTCACACAGTTCTATAACTCAACAACATATACACACAGTCCATTGGGCCTCATTTTTCCAGTTACCTTCCCTCCCACGATAAGGCAGGTTCACCAATTCAAAACGGACATCATTAAACAGACCCTCTGTCTTCTTTGTCACTGTTGCCATTGCAGCCGGGCTACCGCCGTGTTTACATTGGGAACAGCCGAGTTGGCAATGGTTACTGCTTGCTGATGGAAATGATATGGCTGGCAGTAAGAGAATGAAGTTGGCAACAATACAAGTGCAATATCATATAAGACTGTGGCTGCATATTCTTTTGAAGTTCAAGGACACTTCTTTAAGATTAATAGATGAGCAGCTGCCTCAGTGGCCTCTGTCCAGTAGACCAATGAGAAGAGAACACGACATGGGTTCCTGCTGGAGTACATACGCACAAAGCTCTAAGAGGGTCGTCTTATCCCACACTACTTCAGACAAAGAGAAAAGTGAGAGGGCTGTGGTTGAGCCAACTCTACTCAGCACTAACTGCTACTGTCAACGCTTTTCACCAGAGACTCTGCCTTGTTTTCTGAAGGGGGAAGATGAAAGGTCTTAAAAGGCGCTTGAAGAGTTGAAGTGCACAAGGCGGCTCTAGTGGGGACTGTGAATGTGAAGGGAGGGGATGCGCAGTGAGGAGAGGTCTGACCATTTTCCATGTTTTAACAATGTTAAATATGCCTCATGTGTGTACCAAGTTTTGTTAGTCTACATTAAACATACTACAAGGGCTCAAATTTGAAAGTTTTGAAGGGGGTGTTAGCAAGCCATTTTTGTGCGCCTATTCCAGAACCCTCAACATACGTATATTTTTACCAGACTTGATGCCACTGCCAATTTTGGGTGAGTTTTTATAGTGTGTTAAGCCTCTCAAAAAGGAGATTATTTGCCAGAAGAAAGAAAGAAGGAATAATTCCTTCAGTTTCAATAGGGTCTTCACCGCTGTCGGTGCTTGGGCCCTAATAATAATACAGGCAACTACAACAGGGTCCATGCAGCACTGCTACTTGGCCCCTAATTAGAATCCCTAGAAAAAGCACATTAAACAAAAGCAGAAGTGACTAAATAAACTGAGAAAGCATAGCACAGCATCTACACTGACACATAGGCTAGTGTGGTTGGCGGAGAGGGGAGTATGAGGGAGAACTTCCCCCACATGGTGATACCCATGTGAGGGAAGAGCGTTTCTATGACAGATGGTACAGGCTAGACACCGTGTTGGGTTAGTGACAAAGCATATGGCACTCCAAAGATGATCTTGTAAACCAGCACCAGGCCCAGTCAGAGGTGTAAAAGCTTCTCTGCACTCTACCAGAGAAAGCGTAACTGTTAATATCACCAGCAAAATAAATGTGGAGGCGCACCACGTGTGAGCATGTGTGTTTTGCATTATCTTACATGACATGTCACAATCTTACTAATAATTATTAGTTGATTTTTAAGGCCGATAAAAATATATAAATACTTGGTTAATTAAAAATCTGATATATATCGGCTAATATACATTTTTTTTAAAGGAATCCAGAAACACATAACAAGCATTTCTGGATTCACACAGCGCTATGACCAAAAGTAAATTTTGGCCTAAAAATTTCCTCAGGCCTGGACATGTTACATTTGTGTAACCAAGTTTCGTTAGTCAACGTTAAACGTACTGCAGGGTCTCAAATCTTTTAATGTTGTAGGGGGCACTAGCAAGCCATTTTAGTGTGCCTATTACCCAAAAATTACGTAAATTGTCACCGGAATGGATGCAACCCCCAATTAGGAGAGTTTTTGAGTGTGTTAAGCCCTTCAAAAAGGTGATTCATTTGCCGGATAAAGAATAATAATAATTCTTTCAGTTTCAATAGGGCCTTAGTCCCCAATAATAAGATAAAAAGCATGTCATTAGATGGATAATTACAAAAAATGCTTAAAGTTTGAGTAAAGACACGTCAATCCATCTCAATGAGAAAACACATGTTAAGCCCTCTGTGGAGAAATACATGAACATCCCATGATCCAAGTTCATACCTTCCTTGAGATGTGCATGAGGGTAATACTGTTTGGGAAATGGAGCAGGAACGTCTTCCAGTAAATCGCCTGAAAGAGTTTGTGACATTTCATGCATTACTGGTACTTGGTATTCATCAAATAACCCCATATTTGAAAATCTTGTGCGTATATGGATTTGGAAAAGTTTGTCTTCTTTAGCAGATCCCCTTCTGCATTGCCTAAATATGTTATCGATAACGGTATAAAGCTTCAGTCAATGCAAGACTGAATCGCCTTTCCTTTTGTAGTGATGTGAGCACACTCATATATAAGGTTTATCACAAAGACCTGGTTGCTATCTAACAGTTTTGAAATATCACAGCAAGTCCAGTAATGAATACAGATTTCGTCTTTACTTCTAAGCACATATGCACGGCCTTGCACATGCACACAAATATACACATACCTGTGCCCTGCTACAGCCAAAGAGAATGTGATTATGCAGTCCACTTTGTGTGTCGCCACCCGCTTGACAGATGCATCTGTTGAGCAAATCTTGATGGATTTTCAGTCTGAATTTTAAATCAAAACCACATTTTCCCTCCTTTTCTTGCTGCAAGAGCCCTTCTTGTCTGTCATGCCTGCTGCCTCCCCAAGCAATCATTCATTGACAAAGCGGCGATGGAAGAAAACATTGCTGTGGATTCTTATCTTCACCGCATGTTGAGCCTGTGTGATGAATGGGAGCAACATACACTTGTGTATGTGTACACCTCATATCAGATGAGTTTGGAATATGTTGTGTTCTTTTACAGTTGTCCTCTCCCTGACTTTTCATTTGACAAATTGTGTTGCATTCACATTTTCTGTAACTTTTTTGGTCCTCTTCTCTCTGTCTTGGGTTCAGTTTTTAAAGTTACCTTAATTTCTCTTGCTCCTCGTTCACCTCAGTCTACCTCTGCTTGTATTCTTCACTTTGTTCTTAGCTCAGCCTCACTACCAGAATGAAGATTAACAGTGGTGGGAAGCATTTTAATTTATTTCACTCTGCTATGAATATTCAGTGTAAACAGAGCAGTTTTTATGCATGGCTGTCAAATCTCATGTGTGCTTATTAGAGGGATAGTTAGTTTAATATGTTGGCTTACTGAATAATAGCGAGCTACTTTGACATAAGCCAACTCATTGATGAAGCAGGTGGGTCTGTGTGAAAGATTTGGTTATGCTTGTGCTTTTTGTGATGGTGTATGAGTGAGAGGGAAAGAACAATATCTAAATGATCTACTAGACTGACAAGTGCATCACCATCAGTTTCTATATGTAGTGGGCTGAGGTAAAAATAATTTCCTGCATGGACCACATAAAAAAATTTGTTTGCCATGCTATACATGTATATTAGGGCTGTCAATCGATTGAAGTGTATAATCGCCATTAATTGCATGATTGTCCATAGTTAACATGCATTAATAGTAAATAAACATTTTTTATCGGCCTTAAATGTCATTTTAAAAAGGGACATTTCTAAAGTTTTTAATGTCTCTTCTTAACATCGGAGCAGGCAAATACGCATGCTTTATGCAAATGTTTATTATTGTTGCAACAATCCAAACCAATGACAAATATTGGCTACAATATTCTCCAAAATAACTTCAAAAGGTACTGGAAGCTAAAAAATGTGCCGAAAGCATACAATGGCAATCTCAAGCCCATCAAGCAACAACAGATGGGCATATTAACCTGAGTTTAACATTACTTGTAATACTAACACAATGTATAGTCACACTTTACACTTGCAAAGGTTAGTTCGTTTTTTTTAAGCAAAACAAAACACAAAACAATGGACTGCCTGCATTACAGCAACTTAAACATTGTACAAGCACATTGGTCAGCTAAATGTAACAACATAGTTGTGTTTAAACTTCAACCTTAGATGTGTGAAATATAGGCTCAATAAAACATGCCATTTTACGAAGTAGGATAAAAAATGGGTGATACAAAAAATTAATTAAAACAATAAAAGTGTGGAAAAACTGATGGCTCAGTGGAGGCAATGTGCAACGCAAGGCATATGCTCAAACGGGAGTTGCCTGGCTGCTGCAATTACGTTGCGTGCACTGTCAGTGTTCAGTGTACTGACTTTATTTTCAATGTCCCACTGTCTGGCTACTTGCAGAAAGTTCTTGGTGCGCACGTCAGCAAAATGCCTCTCCTTATAATAGTCAAAGCATGCGACCAAGTTGCACCGTGGGTCAACGTAATGTGCTGTGACCCGTGGTAAATGATTAGCCTCCGGTGAGTGCAGCATGCTTCATGATTTCCAAAACTACAGAGTGGGCGGAGGCCGAAATAACAGAACTGCATGCATTAATCGGGGCCCAATATATTAGTGCCGTTATTATCGTGTTCATTTTGACAGCCCTAATAAAAACACACACACCCACACACACACACACACACACACACACACCACACACACCACACACACACACACACCACACACACACACACCACACACCACACACACACACACAACACCACCACACACACACACACACCACACACACACACACACACACACACACACAAATTTGATACGTATTATGTAAACAGCATGGATTAGTCCCTTTAGATATTCCGAATTAGGCCTTATTCTTAATGGAGCTATTTCCGATTAAGATGTGGGATATGTCGATGTTATTCGGGTTGAACACGTATACAGCGCATTCAGAATGTGTGTTTAAATTGGAGGTTTTACCACAGTTTGCGACACACGTCCTGTAGCCTGTTTACGGTCAGCACTGTGAGTTTCACACAAACTAACTAGCCAACGGTTTGCAAGGATGGGGTAGAGATGCATGCCAAAAAGAAAAGCTTACACTTCTAGTCAAAAGGAAAAACATCTTCTTCTTTTTTTTTAACATTAGAAAAGACTTGAACAGTTTTGGGATTTGTGCAAACATCGCAATGAGGACGTTTCATGAATGCTGTTGAAGGAATGAAAGCGGGAGGTCGTGTTCGCATGGACAAACAAGTCTCCCAATGCCAGATCACTTGTAGGAAATAGGAATGTTGTCGTTTTTGGAATATTATTTGGGCAAAAACCGTAATACTTTGTGCATGTAAACATAGTCAGTGAGGCTTACGCTGTGCCTCAGATGATGTGTAAATAAAAGTAGCTCAAGGCCAAGAACACTGTTGGGTGCATCTTAAAGTGATTGTTTTTTAGACTGCTCATTTAGTTGTCTGGTCTCTGTGGCAGCTCGGACCTCCTCTTTGCCTCTGGCCTGTGAACTGCAAATTAAGACGGATCTCATTGTAAACCAGGAGCTAGCATCTTTCTACACAATCCTGGCTTAAAGTGTATTGTGCCATGTCTAATGTTTGTGTTAGTGCCAGTCTGCTCTAGGAGAGCTAAGCATTAAGTCGTTAGTTTCAAACAGTGCATGCATTTAATGGAGAGTAAATGCTCTGTATCTTGTATATGATGTTGGCCATGCAGCCAGCTACTCACACCAGTGTGTGGTGGCTATTGGTGTTGTTCAGTGTTGAATTCTGAGTCAAATACATGTATGATATCAGTTCACATTTTATTACAAAATGAATGGGGAATACAGCAAAGGGCCGCTGTGGCGAAAAATGAGCCTAAGTATAGGGCTGAACGATGTTTTAGCATCGACATCGCGATGTGCGCATGCGCAATAGTCACATCGTAGGACGTTGCAATCTTGAGGCTAATCCTTTTTTGCTGCTTGATAGAGAAGTAAACTCTTACCGTTCTCCTTTTACATGACTATTACCGTCCGACCTTTCCCCTTTAGTCCGACGGGGTTTATTGTTATGGGAAGTGAGGCTCTCAGTGTGTAGAAAAGTACCGTAGGCAGCAGCTGCCGCTGACACAGTCAAGCGCATAGTTTTGATGGGTAGTCAGTGAAGCTACAGTAGTCAGTGTTTTATGTTTGCTGCAAATACGAAGTAAATCACCTGATTAATGCAACATAATCACAGCGTCTCCCGGCCATTTCCCCCCGCAGAAAGCTGCAAGCAGCAAGTTCAAAGCTAATATGGTTAGCCTAAAGAAACAAGGGGTCTGTCCGTCCCAACTAACGTTACGGTACGGAGCCGCAACACTGGTAACGTAACACTAATCTACTACAGAAGTCTGTGTCTGATCTAACGTTATTTACACTAATTTAATTTGTTCAGAACATGCAGTCACTGTCATTCACGTTAGCCTGGACACGCTAGTGCGTGTGACATGCAGGTCTGATCGATTTATCAAACTAAAGAGCTGGCCCCTCTAGTCGACCACAACCTGAAATTTAGAGGAAGCAACATGCCGTCACTGACATTCACGTTAGCCTGGAGTGATAGGATTATATAAATACAATGGTGTCATGCTAGTCAACCAGTGTATTCCTACCTAATTTCCCTCTCCAAAACCACTTCAGAAGAGTAGCGTTAGTAACAGCGCTTACTTGCTTTGGTGTTTGTAAAGCATTAAAGTTCAACAAAGAATGGTTCACATTAGAAAAGATCCTTCTTCATTTTTTTCTTCTATGTAGATGCACTCCCCTACAAAATCACCACAGTAGTCGAGAATGATTTATTATTTCCCAATAGAGCTATTTATGTCATTTTTTTAAAATTACTTTTTCTTTTTTCATATCACAATATATACTGCAGGGGAATTAATTACATATTATGTATGTGACTAACTGATATATTATTCTTTGATTCACTATTTGATTTGGAGTTTGCTTGTATTTATCAAATTTTCAGTCATCTGGTGATGCATTTGAATGGGTTATTAGTAGAGCCTGACCTGATCTGTTTGATTTGTTCCATGTTTCTGATTTTTTTTCTTTTTTTAAATGTATATATTTTAAAAAAAACGGCCGATATATCAAATTTTTAAATAACCAAATATTTGTATTGTATCAGCCTTAAAAATGCCTTTATCGGTCTAATTAAAAGCTTGGGTTTGAGACTAGTGGCTATGGGTCATTGGTTTTAGACAGACAGCAAGAGTTAAGAGTGCCATTCTGTCAGTGTCCCGGTGGAGCACACATTATAAAAAGTTTGGACTTTCTGATACTTCCCTGCATTTCTCACCCTGTATGGGGTCCTTCTTTCCATGAGTCATTAGCTGGTTGTGAGTCCCCCATCTGCCACAATATAAATTCTCCCCTGAGTTGTCATTCAAGTTAAAGGGGATCAATGGTCCATGTCGGACAGTTTTTCCATGTTTTGATAAAGAAGGACAAAGATTTTAAGCTACTTATCCTCAGCGATAATAGAGCAAATCAATCTGTGTCCACTTTAGGAGAGTTGGACTACATTATACAAGAGGAGTGAGAAGAGGTTCTATATAGCATAGCTGCAATTGAACTGTCAACTTAACCACTTCATGGTTAAGTGAGTGTAGCAGAGGAGAATACTGGTTAGTGTGTATGTGTGAGTGTCTGTGTTTCATATGGGCAAGTTTACCCTACGCATTTCATTCATCCCTGTCTGTGTCTGTGCTTCCATGCTTGACTGGTTCATTCTATTGTGTATGAGAGAAACCAGGGGCTCACAGCAGGATATCAGCACCACACAGAAATCCATTTGAGTCGCTCCTGGTCAACTCAGATACCCCTACCGTCCATATCCCCTGTAAACAGCCATATTCTGTGTCCTCTACACTGGAAAGCCATGAAAAGGAGCTCCATCCAGGGCTGGTTTAATACCCAGCCTCCCCCTCACCTCCTAGTAGGCAGAGCATGACAGTCTCAGTTTGCCCAACAGATCTTAACTAAAGAGGCTACTGATCTCCACCTTTCTCTCATTCCCCATTACATTCATGTATGACCTAACATGGCCCAAGAGTGAGCCGTACACATTAATGTGAGAGCATGAAAAGACAGTGTGTATCTGAAGAAATGAACCGTCAGTAGATGCTCACTTGCATGTTTAATAGTGAGCCAGTAATAGTCACAGAATACACTAAGTGTGAGCAACACACACACACACACACACCACAACACACACACCACACACACACACACACACACACACACACACACACACACACACACACACACACACACACACACACCACACACACACACACACACACACACACACACACACACACACACACACACACACACACACACACACACACACGTACTAGGACAATGACAAAAGCTTAGTGCATAAACGGAGATGGGAAGATAAAGCAGCTCTGAAGTAAGCTTTGGGAATAAAAGGGGTTGATTTACTGAGCCAACTGCAATTCACTAACTTGACGTGCCAGATGGTTTGTACACAAAACTATCTGAGAAGCCATCATTGGAAACTGTTACGAAAAGGCACTTTCAAAAATACCTGGCAGGAAATTGGATGAAAAATCTATCTCTCATTTCCGCCACTGTTGTTTTGAACCAACAGTCATATGGCCGTCTCACATCTAAACCCCGCCCGTAGCTGCCAGTAGCCCCTCAACGGACCCTAATTGGTTTGGACCACTGCTCTTTGGACACAAATGCATTACTTGAAGTTGGAAGAGATGGATTTTCATGTGATGTCATCCTACAATTCTTGCGTGATCTCATGATATTGTGAAAATCCAGCTGCGATGCAAAGTAAGCAATTTACTGCCAGAGCTGCAAAAAATAGACATGCCGCATGTTTTCAATTTAGCTGGGAATTTACTAACACTCATGATGTAGGTGGTCACACAGCCACAGTCAAGTGTATTTGAATGCACTGCTGCTACTTAATAACTAATTATTTAATGTATGTCTTTTCAATTACTGGAAAGTACTAGAGAGCAAAAGAAAGTTCTCTTCTACTGATCTCTAAATATTATTTGCAAAACCAATAAAACATTTCTGAACTGCAGTCATGCAATTACAGTGTGCTAAAAGAATACACACATGCTAGTTGACTACAATTAGGAATAAAAAAATCATGTTCTGCGAATTTATTTTAACCTAAATTAAAAATGAGGTAAAATCAACTTTAAGACCCAATATGCATTGTGCATGATACGTTTTAAAAATAAATGTTCTTATTTAAAAACAGGGGTCATAAGTTGACATACGCCAGTTATTATCACCAAGAGGAGGCCATTTTCTATTATTAGGCCATTATTTCCTGTATCCAGATTATCTCCCATCCTGATAAAGTTCCCTTGGCCTTTAGAATTAAATAGCCCCATCATTCCATATCTTTCCCATGCTTAGAGATAGGCATGGAATACTCCCAGTCAGAGCCCATCAGCCCAATGCAAACACCGTATGTCTAACTGAACAAACCAAGCCAGCTCTAGATGGTGAGAGTATGTGAGATATGGCATTTAATTTAAAGTGCCAGGAATTTGCAGGTGCATATACGAATCCAGGAAATAAAGGGAATTTCCAAACATGTTTTTTTATTCTCTTTAGTCAACTTACGATGTTGGTAAAATTTGATTGCACCATGTCTCTCTAATAGTGGAACAAAAAAGATTTCTATGCTCTTTGAGAAAAATTCTTTCTTGCGAAATAAAGCTTTTGACAGTTAAATTGAAATGTTCTAAATAATTTTACAAAACCCAAACAAGTAGCAATTTTGCAAGTTTCACTTGACAGTGAAGGACATTAGTAAAATAACAAGGGCGTGATGCCAAGATTTAACCCTGTAGTTATCCCTATCAATAGGCTACTGATCTGAAGTTTTCTGCTCACCATTCTATTCCACAGGAAGTACGGGCCAATGTAGTTGTCTTCCTGATATTCAGCTTACTTTTGCGCTATGCAAAAACTCTGAAACCAAGAACCAGATAGAGCCAAGGAGTAGTCAGCGCACGCTCGTGTTATGTTAACTTCCAGTATCGCGGAGTATGTTGAAGACCGACCTGTTAGTTGGAGAGGACGCTGAATAAAATATAAAGTTGAAGGTGGAAATATACACTGTATATCTTGGGCAGTTTGGTGTGTGGGAAGAAAGTAGAACAGGGAAGGTAGAGCATGTGTGGGTGCATACAAATTAGGCCTGCACGATATTGGAAGAAATCTGACATTGCGATATTTTTTTCCCTGCGATATATATTGCGATATGAAAAAAGATTTTTTTTTTTTAAATGACATAAATAGCTCTATTTGGAAATATTAAATCATTCTTGACTACTGTGGTGATTTTGTATTTCTATGACTTTAATGCTTTACAAACACCAAAGCAAGTAAGCGCTGTGGCTGACGTTACTCTTCTGAAGTGGTTTTGGAGAGGGACATTAGGTAGAAATACACTGGTTGACTAGCATGACACCACTGTAGTCATATAATACTATCAATCAAGGCTAACGTGAATGTCATTGACTGCATGTTTCTTCCTCTAAATTTCAGGTTGTGGTCGACTAGCGGGGCCAGCTCGTTGGTTTGATAAATTGATCAGACCTGCATGTTACGCGCACTAGCAAAAAAACTCTGTGTATCCAAGAACAACTAAATCAGTGTAAATGACGTTAGATCAGACACAGACTTCTGTAGATTAGTGTTACGTTTCCAGTATCGCGACTGAGAACCGTAACGTTAGTTGGGACGGACGGACCCCTTTTTCTTTAGGCTAACTATATTAGCTTTAGCCTGGCTGGTAGCAGCTTTCTGCGGGGGAAATGGCCGGGAGACGTTGTGATTATGTTGCATTAACCAGGTGATTTAATTCGTATTTGCAGCGAACATAAAACACTGACTACTGTAGCTTCACTGACTACCCA
Source organism: Etheostoma spectabile (assembly GCF_008692095.1). Classification (NCBI taxonomy): domain Eukaryota; kingdom Metazoa; phylum Chordata; class Actinopteri; order Perciformes; family Percidae; genus Etheostoma; species Etheostoma spectabile. The sequence goes on from NC_045736.1 coordinate 25,580,674, forward strand.
TCAAAACTATGCGCATCACTGTGTCAGCGGCAGCTGCTGCCTACGGTACTTTTCTACTTTTCTACACGCGGAGAGCCTCAATGCCCATAACAATAAACCCTGTCGGACTAAAGGGGAAGGGTTGGCAGGTAATAATCATGTAAAAGGAGAACGGTGAGAGTTTACTTTTCTTTCAAGCAGCAAAAAAGGATTAGCGTCAACATCGCAACGTCCTGCGATGTGACTATCGCGCGTGCACACACACATCGCGATGTTGATGCTAAAACACGTTCAGCCCTGAAACAAATGTGTGTTAAACTATCTTTGGTCATGTGAGAATAGAGTATTTGTGAAGATTTGTGCTACAAGAATAAAATTAGAGTTCCAGCCACTTCCTTGGATGGCTTTGTGGTTGTGTGGGGAAAATAATCCAAATTGTAACCACCAATTAAAAATACACTGAAACAAAAAAAAAGGAAAAACAAAGGAACATGCAAAATGTGAGAAACTGAACACGAGAGCTTGTGAAACAAATTAGAGCAGATGAGTGTGTGATGAAAACTGAGCAGGCACAGCCACTAAGCTTAAAAAACACAGGCTTCTGCACATGAGCAAACAGCATAAAGACAAGATTAAACTTGATAAAACTTCAACCCTGATTAAACACAGCTATTTGCACGTCCTGTAACAGGTCTGCAGAGCCATGCAACACAAATAGGGCTGTTAAGGTTTTACATTGTGTTATAGTACAATTACACAGTAATGACAACAGCTTACGAAGACCTAAAACTTAGCAAACATGACATTTCTAAATAGTGGGAAATTAAAGTCATGCTACTGGGCCCAAAACAGAAGAAAAACTAACACACAGACATTTCAGTTAATTAGCACATACACGGGTTCTTGCAGGTTTTAGTAAGTCAAATTTAAGACATTTTCAAACCATAAAGATTGAAAGATCTACACGACGCATTACCAAAAAAATGGGTACCGCTACCGGAAATTGCGTGATCTAGCCATGTCTACAGTACACTTTCCCATTTTCACACGTAGGCCTAGCCAAACTTTAAAAAAACACTGAGGAGACACGACGTATATTGCAGTCAGGTATTGCATTTATCACAGGATTTGTAGTTTTATCCCCCGTACATACAAACACCAACATCCCAGAAAGAACTACAACCAGGACTAACATTCTGAAGGCGGCGTTCTGCTGGTTTTTGTTACAGAGCAAAGCCTCTAGATGTTAGTGAGGGCTAGGACGGGACTGTATTTAAATTTCAGTGTAGCTGATTTGCCCAGTTGTGTCTAGAACATGGAAAAAAACAACTTCTCTCTTTTGATGCTTATGAAGATCAAGCAACAAACAAACATGGGCGCGGGGATCTTTGTGTGAGTGTTTCTGCAAAGAAATAAATAACATTGTAAAGGATACCATTCACAATGCATAGAAATTATAAATAGCAAATAATACTCAATGAGCAGTGTACTCCTTCAGCATGTAAATAATGCAACTAAAACACAAACGTGAGCAAGGGCGTTCATTAATCGCCATTATGTCAAATCAACAGCCACATACTTTTCTTTCTGCGGCTATCGTTTCTGGAAAAGAACAAAGGTAAAACCTTTTTTAGACCTGACTAAATGAAATTTAACACCTCGGATGAAAATCTGGCCTTTTTTAAGAGTTTTAAAGCTGCAGTAGGGAGTTCTGAGAAAACGTGGACTTAGCCAAAAAATTTGAACAAGCACACCTTACAGGTCCTCCCCCTTGCTCTCGCTGCGCTACAGCCCCCCTCACAGCTCCTCCCTCACAGCGGGGCCTGCCGTGAACGCGCAGGCTAGTAAGCAGGGCCACCGATGCTTTCCACATCCTCATGGACAATACAGGAATTTAAATTTTTTACAATAAACCCCAAAACAGCAATTTTGCAAGTTTTCATTGACAAAAAAAAATTAAAACAGCCCCATAACACAGGGCGGGTTTGGGCCCAAAGTTTTTATTAACCCCGTTTTTCCCTTTTACTCCTTCGATCGATTTTCCCCTCCCCCATTTCCCCCCTCCCAAAGCACAAAGGTACGGTCTTAAATATATTCCTTCCTGCTATTCATTTTTTTTGTCGTATCGAACCGGGGCCCCTGAAAAGCACCCCCCCGGGCGGAGCCCCAAAGGCGCGAGAGCGGCACCTCGCGGGCTGAAACCCAAACCAGGGATGCTCAAAGAGCCAGGCTGTATTTGGGAGCGCTAATAAAAAAAAAAAGTTAAAGGGGGGAAATCACGTAATCTTGGGCATTTTGGGTGTGGGAAGAAATAGAACAGGGAAGGTAAGCATTGTGGCTGAAAACAATTGGGCCTACGAAAAATTAAAAGAAATCTGACATTGCAAATTTTTTTTTTTCCCTCATTATATTGCGATTGAAAAAAGTTTTTTTTTTTTTTTTTAAATAATAAGAGCTTTTTTGGAAATTTAAAAATCATTCTTGACCCCTGTGTGATTTGTATTTCTAGTTAAATTTTAAATGCTTTACAAACCCAAAAAAGTAAGCGTGGGGGCCGTTTACTCTTCGAAGTGGTTTTGGAGAGGGAAATTAGAAAAAGAAATACACGGGTTACTACTGAACCACTGTATTTAAAATCTTCAAAAAGGCTAAGGGAATGCATTGACGCAGTTTTTCCTCTAAATTTCAGGTTGGGGGCACTAGCGGGCCCAGCTCTTTGGTTTGATAAATTGATAAACCCGATGACGCGCACTAGCAAAAAACTTGTGTACCAAAACAACAAATCATTAAATGACGTTAGACAACCCCCGACTTCTGTAGATTAGTGTTCGTTTCCAGTATCGCACTGGAACCGTAACGTTGTTGGGACGGCGGGGCCCCTTTTCTTTTGGGAAATAATTCTTTGCCTGGTGGACCTTTTTTTTTGGGGAAATGGCCGGGAATTGTGTTTGTTGCATTAACCAGGTGATTTAAAATTTTTTGCGCGAACATAAAAACTGAACGTACTCATGACTCCCACAAAACTATGCGATCCTGTGTCGCGGCAGCTTCTGCCACGGTACTTTTTTCTTTTCTACACCGGAGAGCCCCAATGCCCAAAAAAAACCCTTCGGACTAAAGGGGGGGGTTGGGAGGGAAAATTTAAAAGGGGCGGTGAAGGGTTACTTTTTTTTAGCAGCAAAAAAGGGTACGTCAAAACGCAACGCCTGCGTGTTTACATCGGCGTGCACACACACTCGCGGTTGGGCCAAAAAAGTTCACCCGAAAAAAGTGTTTAAATTCTTTGGTCTGTAAATAGGTATTTTTAAGATTTGGTACAAGATAAAATAATTTTCCCCCATTCCCTTTGGTGGCTTTGTGGGTTTTGTGGGGGAAAAAAACCAAAATTGTAACCACCAATTAAAAATACACTGAAACAAAAAAAAAGGAAAAACAAAGGAACATGCAAAATGTGAGAAACTGAACACGAGAGCTTGTGAAACAAATTAGAGCAGATGAGTGTGTGATGAAAACTGAGCAGGCACAGCCACTAAGCTTAAAAAACACAGGCTTCTGCACATGAGCAAACAGCATAAAGACAAGATTAAACTTGATAAAACTTCAACCCTGATTAAACACAGCTATTTGCACGTCCTGTAACAGGTCTGCAGAGCCATGCAACACAATAGGGCTTTAAGGTTTTACATTGTGTTATAGTACAATTACACAGTAATGACAACAGCTTACGAAGACCTAAACTTAGCAAACATGACATTTCTAAATAGTGGGAAATTAAAGTCATGCTACTGGGCCCAAAACAGAAAAAAACTAACACACAGACATTTCAGTTTAATTAGCACATACACGGGTTCTTGCAGGTTTTAGTAAGTCAAATTTAAGACATTTTCAAACCATAAAGATTGAAAGATCTACACGACGCATTACCAAAAAAATGGGTACCGCTACCGGAAATTGCTGTGATCTAGCCATGTCTACAGTACACTTTCCCATTTTCCACACGTAGGCCTAGCCAAACTTTAACAAACACTGAGGAGACACAGACGTATATTGCAGTCAGGTATTGCATTTATCACAGGATTTGTAGTTTTATCCCCCCGTACATACAAACACCAACATCCCAGAAAGAACTACAACACAGGACTAACATTCTGAAGGCGGCGTTCTGCTGGTTCTGTTACAGAGCAAAGCCTCTAGATGTTAGTGAGGGCTAGGACGGGACTGTATTTAAATTTCAGTGTAGCTGATTTGCCCAGTTGTGTCTAGAACATGGAAAAAAACAACTTCTCTCTTTTGATGCTTTATGAAGATCAAGCAACAAAACAAACATGGGCGCGGGGATCTTTGTGTGAGTGTTTCTGCAAAGAAATAAATAACATTGTAAAGGATACCATTCACAATGCATAGAAATTATAAATAGCAAATAATACTCAATGAGCAGTGTAACTCCTTCAGCATGTAAATAATGCAACTAAAACACAAACGTGAGCAAGGGCGTTCATTAATCGCCATTATGTCAAATCAACAGCCACATACTTTTTCTTTCTGCGGCTATCGTTTCTGGAAAAGAACAAAGGTAAACCTTTTTTAGACCTGACTAAATGAAATTTAAGACCTCGGATGAAAATCTGGCCTTTTTTTTAAGAGTTTTAAGGCCATTAGATTTAAAGAAATGGACTTTAGCCTTTTAAAGATTTGGGAACCACAACTTACTCCATCAACCCTGCTGATACAGCTGCGCTACACCCCCCTCAATACTCCACCCAATGAAGCGGGGCCTGCCGGACGCGCAGGTGTAACCCAGATGTTTCATACCCCCTTCAGGGGTTTACTGAATATATATGAAAGATATTTGCTTATTTAAAATTTCATTAAAAGGGTGTGCCAATTTTTTGGCAATTATTTGTTTATGGTAATCGCTCATTGGGCTAGCTGCAAATACAAAATCACAATGTTTGGCTTTAACTGTGTTAAATAATCAGTGAACAAGAATCACCAAAAACCTCTTAGAAATATGTCAAGGTATTTATTTTAATGGTAAATTAACTCACTTGTTATGCGTATTGACACAGTACGAAATTTTGAACAAAGACGATCCCTTCAGTGCTCTGTGCTGTGTCCTTGACCTGTTGAAGGAGCATAAAGAATGTGTGTCAGACATTTGATTTACAAATTACATCATGTGGGGGAAGGAAATGTGTATGTTTAAAAATAATCAAAAGTAGAACTCTGCCTTGCCAAACGTCGACAGGGACAGCGCACAATAAAAGTAGTTTAACCATAGCTACATTTATTGTGATCGACAAAAACACCTTTTGGCTTACTAAATGTAGGCATCGAAACAATATTACTTATACTGAGGGTGAAGGAGTTAGCAGGTAAAGTTAATCTTCACCTGCTACAACAGTCCTGCCATGCTACAAGCTAACTGTAAGATTTAGCAACAAGCTACAGAGTTAAATGAGATTTGCGCTATCACCAGTGATACTGTAACCATCGATATCTTAGTTGTGTACGCTTGTTCTTTAAAAATTAAACAAATCCAGCAGGGATACTTACATGTCAAGCAGAAATGTGGCTAACGCTAGCTCAGAATCCGTGTTGAATCCTTCCAAGAGGCGTAGCTCCCTCCACCTCTAAAAAGTCGCTTCGATGTTGACCCTTGTTTTATTTTAGGCTCGGTTTAATTCTTTCTTTTTAGCTCGCTTTTCATCCTCGGTCTTCTTCTGTTTGCCCGCTCTTTGTTTTCTGAGCAGGTGTCACTCGAGAAACTGGCAGTTTTCCTGAAAAGTTGTTTCTCCGCGATTAGCACAGCTGCAGTGCACTAGCATCTTGAGCTGTTACGCGCTGTGCGGGGGAGGGGTATGAGCAGCGCGTACACGAGAGTGATTGACACTGCTAAGACAGTCCTCCTGGCTCTGATTGGCTGTTTCTGACCGGGAGCGGGTTTTTTCTGCAAGTGGCAGTAGAGCACAGGGAGGAGACACAGGAGCGTGATTTTTTTCACAGATTATCTGTCTCTTATTCTACTGTCAGGACATAGTGACAGTTTTAACAAATATGTAAAAGATACATTTTTACAAAAGTTACCTACTGAAGCTTTAAGGCCTTACATTTAAAGTTTAGAATTTTAGACTTTATAAGACTTTTTAAGACTTTGCGGGAACCCTGCAGATAGCTTATCTCAAATCAACCCTGCTGAAATACAGCTGAGAATCGAACCTCAATACTGACCAACCCAAATGAATTGACAGTGCATCGGCCGTCAGGTGTGAACCCAAAGTTAGCATTAACTGCCTTTCAGGGCTGCGTTTACTTAATTATATGATCAGATATTTCCTGATTTAAGTCATAGGTTTGCCAATTTTGCAATATTTTGTTTTGTGTAGGGCATGGCTGCTGCAATACTAAAAGCACAAGTTTGGCTTGCTGTGTTAAATAATCAGGAAACAAGAATTTCCCCAAAATATCCCTTCGAGTATCGAGGAAAGGTATGATTTTAATTATCTGTACCTCAACTTTTATCTTATTGACACCAGTACAAAAATATTTTCAAACAATAGCCATCCCTAGAATGCAGGATGCTCCTCTCTGTGGTCGAGTGGACATGGGTGAGCTGCATGGCAAAGTTGCGTGCGTGCGTGCACCGTCTACTCACTGAGTCTCTTTGCAGCCTCCAAGGCCTCCGAAGCTGTGTCGGCCACGTAGAAGCGTTGGACAGCCACGCCACTCTCTTGCATCAGCTTCTTGCTCTGGTACTCTTGTAGATTCAGCCATCTCCTGGGACTAAACCAGGTGCACTGGAGGGGAGAAAGGGAAGGAGAAAGGCAGAATAAGTGTGACTTGAAAGATGTAGTACACAGTGCTATAAGAAGGTACCAATCTCGTGTGTTCTATTAAGCCTAATATCAACAATATTTCCTCTTCAGGTCAACATTTCTCCAACAACACATAAACATGTCTAATACCTGCCTATAAGTGTACAGACTACATCCTCCACGTCATCGTTGTCTCCCCCCCCCCCTTCTCTCTCTCTCTTTCACTCTCTCTCTTACTCTCTCGTAATGTGGTGCACACCAGGGCCTAAGCTGCAGGACAGCTATGGAGCTCCATAAGCAGACACAGGCCGTGTCAAAGCTGTTAAAATTGGCTTTTTAATGTGACGGAGAAACACAGGCTGTATTAGAGTTACAATCCCTCCACAGCAGCACACACTACTACTGTACGCACATGGGTGTCTGGTATGGGCATGTGTGAGTGCACGCAAATGTTTTCAGAGGAAAATATTCAGGGAGTTGTTACGGAAAGAAAGGCCATTAAAAGTAAAATGAAAAGAAGGACTGCAAAATAAATGATGTCAGCATGTAAATGGTTATTCAGCATGTGGATTTCCTTACACAGTGAAGATCAAACCAACACGATTATAACATCCGGATTGCACTACATTATGTTGCTGACTAAGTCAAGTTACACTGGCCTTACCTGTTATTCGCTATAACTCTGTTTAAACCACAAGAGACAGTTATTTAAGGACAGGATGCCTGCATGAACACAATGGGAAAATGTGCACATTATAATGTATCTGATTATCTTATTTTGCTGTTAATATGTTATTGTATTGTATGTTGTGCTACTAGTGGGATATTGTAAGTAATACATTGCCATTACAATATCAATACAGCAAAATCAAATGTTCCATCACGCCAATGTGCTTAAGTCTGCATGGTCGACATTCTGCTCTTATAGCGCTATAGTGCGTAGTTTCGATGGTAGTTGCCCCATGAAGAATTCTAAGTAATGACTACAAAACTGTTGGCGCGTTCACATGGTTCAGTGCTGCATAGGGCATGCCGAGGCTCCTCTGTGCCTTTTAATGTCGTCAGTCACTTCATCATTCATGAGGTAGGGAAATAATAGGCACACAGGGGTGGGGGCGTTGGAATAGAATGTATTTGTTCAACATCTCTTTACCATTAAGCGATGGAGGGAGGGAAACGTAACCCTGACTAACCCCTAATTGTCATTACTGATTAAAGGCTAGTAAGCCTTACATGGTCACTATAATAGGGCAAAGCCAAGCCAAACCTTTATTTTCAATCTAGAATTTAGCACAATGATCAATGGGCCTTGAAAGCAAACAAAATCGCAAGACTGGTAATTCCCAATTCATGCCCAAACCAACACTCCCTATGCGACAGCACACTGTATTTTTCATTCCAACTCTTGGGAGAGCTTGTTGTGAGACTTCATTAGAGCCAAAACGGGTTGTTTTCTAGAAGAATAGTACATGTTGATTCATACTGACCTCTTCTCTCGCATAACTGAATACAGTAATGAGGGGCATCTGTGGGTCACCTCTGCAGTCTTGTCTGCATAACATACTATTCATATGTTTCAGTTATTGTCATTTGTATGCATGTGTGCATGCAATGCTAAGTCTATTACCCATAGCAGGGCAAAATATTAACTGCATGACTGCATACAAATCTGCCTAGTCATATAAATAACAGAAGAATGGGCATCCAGATAGCGCAGTGGTCTGTGCGGATGCCCATGTATAGAGGTTTACTCCTCGACGCAGCCGGCCCGGGTTCGAATCCGGCCTGCGGCTTTTCTGCATGTCACTCCCCCTCTCTCTACCCTTTCACAACTTAAGCTGTCCTGTCAAATAAAGGCCGAAAAATGCCCAAAAAACAATCTTTAAATAACAGAAGAATAAATCATCCATCCATCTTCATCCGCTTATCCGGTATTGGGTCGCGGGGGCAGCAGCTCCAGAAGGGGACCCCAAACTTCCCTTTCCCAATAAATTAGAAAAAACTAAAACAGAAAATAAATTAGAACAGAATTTTGAACAATTTAAATAAATCTGAACAAAATGGATCTGTCTTTGTCCGTCTGCTTGTCTGGTAGGCAAGAGCTGGTGTGTGTATGACTTTAAGCATCCACTATCTTTTTGCCTGTTGCTCATTCCTGCATGTCCACTTTAGTCTGAACATATCCCACAGCCTTGACAAGCCAAACTGCAGAACAAGTTCTCTCTGTTTTGTGGACTCATTTGACTGCTGTCAGGTACCTGCAGGGCATCCTCTCTCAAAACATCCACTTCCCTTGCCATTCACACTGTTCACCTTGGGAGGATCAGCCTTGCTGCATGTCTCCATCTGTCAGTCTATCTTTTAGTCTACATTTGACTGAAAGAAAATGGCAGATGAGAACCTGTCACAAGACCATGTACACCTTTTTTTCCATCAGTAAGTATCAAACCCAGAAATAAAACACAGACAGGTCTAACCATTAGGATTAGATTTTTAGCAAAAAAAAACATCAAAATATGATCAAGGTGGCACTACGATGTTGGCAATGGGTAGAGACAACAACACTTAAAGCTTGATATGGTGCGCCCTGTTAGATCAGTTGGTAGAAAACATTCACTACCTCTTATATAGAGGGACACTCGTGTAGCACACAGACTCAAAAATCATTGGAGAACATCCTCAAACCAGGGGTGGTTGTGGATGACAATAATGTGACCTGAAAAAATCTTCCATAGTCTAAAAAAAGGACAAGAAAAGTAAATTCCTGCCAAAATTAGGGCACACCTTCATAGAGAAAGGTGCAGCCATCATGTTTGCTTTTAGCATTCCCAAACAAGCCAACTAGGACAAACCCATATATATCAGTTAAAATGGCTCCCCTGTCACCCAGAAAGACGAGGATTGAAGATGATGAGGAAAAGGAGCTACGCAGACTTCCCAAAATAACAGCTGCTGCTTACTCGAGAAGTCAAGTGGGGCTGGAGGTGTCCCCCCAGGCACTGACTGATACCTAGGGCAAAACACCAGAGAATGGAAAGGAACTAAGGGCACCTTTCAGAACGTACTAGACACATAGACAATGTGCATCAAAGATGGCTCTCTAACAACAATATACCTTTATATACAGCCTGCATGGCAATATCCAGTGATGTTTTTTACTTTGCAACTGTCTGTGGATGTCTTACCTATAATGTTGCTAAAAGGTGTAAATAATCATGGCAATATATTGATAATCATAAACTTTATTTAAATAATCAATTTTAAACACAGTTACTAAGTGATTTACAGTCAAATCAAAAAAGTAATCAGAGAGAGATTGTTAAATTTGCAGAAAAGAGTTAATATTAAGAACATTTCGCATACCAGCTTGGCAAAAAATTGGTTAATTATGTAACCTATTATTCAGCAATTGCGGCCAGTGTAGTGTGAGTTATTTACTTAGACATACGATGTCAGTTTGTTTGTTCCTTCATCCTCAATATGCCACTTAAAGTTTAACATTGGTGACATTGGTACAAATCTAAAAAGACATGGAAAAGCTATTAGCTGCTGAGCGAGTAATATATATAAAAACAAAAGAATAATGTTGTAAGATGTTACCCTAGATAAGCCAACAAAAACAACTAGACCTGTATGAGACTCTGTCTAGTTCAATTAATAAAAGTAAAAGCAACAAAATAAATTGTAAATGTAGCCCTCTGTATTTTACAGTCAACTCTTTCATTATTATTAGCCCCTACTATAGGCATCTTAATACACCTCGCTATGCTTTTAATGTTGTCACATTTATAATTACTATTAAAGCAGAATTTATTGTAAATAAACAACACCTTGCTTTTAATTCATTGTGTGCGTATTGAAGCTGAAGACAATTTTCCACATTGTGGACAACTAAGCTCCCCAACTGAACCAATGCAAATTTGCCACACTAGGCTTGCAGCTGCAATATGAATAGACTAGGGATTCAGCAGAAGAATCTACTCAGTAACACATTTTAATCTTTTACCTGATGATGTTTACTATCCAATAATAACTCCAGATTAAAAAAAAAATAGTAAGCATGTTTGAGGCCTGTATTTTTCTTTTTTATTATTATTTTTTTTTGTATTATGTTCAAAGAGCATGCAATAGCACATGGCTGATACATTCACTAGATGAAAAAATGTAATGGTAATTTATTATAACGTAATTGTGAACTTTATTACGTATTGTAAATACTGATATGAGAGACTGAAATAATGATGTTAAGACTTTTTATTTTTTATTTACCTGGCTGCCATTATTGATTATCTGACAAATGACTGACTAGTTGCTAGGTTGGTGATGGCGCAGTGGATATGACACATGCCTTTGGTGTAGGAGATCTGGGTTGGATTCCCACTGCGACACATCAACTAACGTGCCTCTGAGCAAGACACTTAACACCTTGTTGTTCCAGTGGCGTGGGACCTCTGATAGTAACTGTAAGTCACTTTGGAAAAAAGTGTCAGCTAAATAACATGTAATAATAATAATAATATAAAAAATTGTTGTATTAATGAACTTTTTTCACTTCACCTGCTCAGAAACAACAGTACAAGCCCTGTGCAAATCTTGTATTCTTCATTATGCTCTGATGCTGGCCTGATGCCAGATTATTAACGAGCAGTGAATTGCAACAGGAAGTCTTTCTTTCTATTGTTTGCTACTTACAGTGGATGTAAAAAGTCTACACACCCCTGTTAAATGCCAGTTTTTTTCATTTAAAAAAATTAGAAAAAGATAAATCATGTCAGAACTTTTTCCACCTTTAATGTGACCTATAATGTGAAAGATTCAATTGAAAAACAAACTGAAATCTTCGAGGTTGTGTAAAAAAAAAAAAAAACTGACAATAACCTGGTTGCATCTAATAACTAGAGATGTGGCTGTGTTCAGAATAAACCAATCACATTCAAACTCATGTTAAATAGAAGTCATTATACACCTACCATCATTTAAAGTGACTTTGTTAAATTAATCACAAATTCAGGGGGAGGACAGCATTGCAGGACAGCATTTTCTTCAAAAGCCATGGTCCGCAGAGAGCTTCCAAACCTTCAGAGGGATCTCATTGTTGAAAGATGTCAGTCAGGCGAAGGGTACAGAAGAATTTCCAAGGCAATAAATATACCATGCAACACAGTGAAGACAGTCATCATCAAGTGGAGAAAATATGGCCCAACAGAGACATTACCAAGAACTGGACATCCCTCCAAAATTGATGAAAAGACAAGAGGAAAACTGCTCAGGGAGGCTTCCAAGAGGCCTACAGCAACATTAAAGGAGCTGCAAGAATTTCTGGCAAGTACTGGCTGTGTGCTACATGTGACAACAATCTCCCGTATTCTTCAGATGAATGGGCTTTGGGGTAGGGTGGAAAGACGGAAGCCTTTTCTTACAAATAAAAACATCCAAGCCCAGCTTAAGTTTGCAACAACAAACATCAAGTCTCCCAAAAGCATGTGGGAAAATGTGATATGGTCTGATGAAACCAAGGTTGAACGTTTTGGCCATAATTCCTAAAGATATGTCTGGCGCAAAAATCACTGCACATCACCCAAAGAACACCATACCCACAGTTAAGCATGGTGGTGGTAGCATCATGCTTTGGGGCTGTTTTTCTTCAGCTGGAACCAGGGCCTTAGTCAGGGTGGAGGGAATTATGAACAGTTCCAAATACCAGGCAATTTTGGCACAAAACCTTCTGGCTTCCATTAGAAAGCTGAAGATGAAGAGGAAGTTCACTTTTCAGCATGAAAACGACCCAAAGCACACATCCAAATCCACAAAAGAGAAAATGTAAGTGACATTTAGCCGAAAAGAGTGACATACTGTACGGTGAAATTTCCGGCAGTAACAAAGCAATCCCGGAAGTGTAAGATCATGGATATAGACTACACCATGATTGAATTGTAACTATGCGCTGCATACAGCAGCGCACTCTTCCATCACACTTACAGATCATTTGCCAGCATCCTGTTAAAAAGGAATTCAGTAAAATCACAACCCTCTGAATGCAGAGTGCCTTCTACCATCACATACAGACACACTTCTATGCTGTCTGAGCCAAAGGAAATATTACTGGAGTGAATATATTGTATATCTGTCAGATAGTAGCCAAAAACAAAGTACACACTTTATAACTTGTTAACACCTTCTTTATTGTTAACATTTCTTGAAATTACAAAGTACCTTTCCCCACTACTTAACTTGCTTGCTAGCTAGGTAACCTACCATGGGGCACATTTCACATTAAATGTACGGTACTTTAAACAATTATTGGATTTATTTGGCTAATTAATGGATTGTGTCTGCTCCAAAATCACCTTTAGACTACTCCCAGGCATGCTTAATGCTATCAGAAAGTCAAGTCATGACACTACACTACTGAGGTCTAGATAGTAAAGGAATAATCTGAGTGTTACATGTCTGCCCTGGAAGAAAGTAGTACAATGGCAGCAAGGCAGGCAGCTGGCTTGCAGTCCTCTGAGACCCTCTCTCTACAGTAATTATCATCAGTAGCACTCTAAAGACAATCCTACACAGTCCTAACTACTGTTCTACTTATTCTTTACACACGCACGGACGCATGCGCACACACACACACACAATGTGCACACTGGTGAAGACACACTATGGCACAAACAAAGTTGTATGCTCTAACATGGGCATAGATGGCATAAATATTCACAGCAAACTCCTCTACACACAAAAGCACTCAAGAACTTTCTCATAAGTGCATCGAAGTGATGAGATGGGGTGCAGTGGCAAGATAGAGTCGGAGTAGTGACAATGATAAACTGCTATAGTCCTCTATTAATTCATGGAGATGATAAGAAACAAGTCAGAAAATACATTTAAAGCCCATGTTGCAGGTTTAATTTTCCAACGAATTTGTGCAATTTGCTTGTTGGTAATAAACATTTTAACTGTTATCGATTGTATTTCATGGTGTTGGATATCACAAAACGGAATTAACTGTAATACGAAAAGTAGCCACTATTTTACAGCAGTTTGCAATGATTCTCCAGCAGCCCGCCTTGTCCTTGCCACTGGTCTTGCCTAATATGGCTTTTGGTCTTTTAACATTAACAGTCTATGGTCTCGACCGAGTCCGTATGACTTTATTATGTTTATAATAATATTGGAGGGAATGTGAAACACAGCATAGTTGGGGATGTTGTTTGGCTTTTTACAAGTTAAGACAGCTAGCTAATGCTACGCCGTGGGACATTTGCTAACGTTAGCACAACAGCGCTAGCCTAGCCTGCTAAGTAAATATTACAACTGCTTTTGGTATTTCCTATATATATGTGTCCATGTTGTCAACATAAGACCTGTGGCCTGTGACCACTAAGCTAACTGGCTAAAGTTAGCCTGTGCATATGCTAGCGTATATAGCCAACGTTGCGTAGCCACCAGCAAGCAACTTCGGCAGTAGAGTTTTGGCAAACTAGCTAACCACGACAGCGTTGTCGCCTGCAATCAACCTGCAGTGATGTTTGAAATGGAGACACACATATCGTGCCTTTTCCCAGAGATCCTGGATATTATTTTCATTTATCTGGAAGTTAAAGACAAAGGAAGAGTAGCCCAAGTGTGCTACATCTGCAACGAACAAACCTGTCTCAGTTCCGCAGTCTGCAGACCAGGGGACTAAAGCCCAGATTCTCAGTTTAAGACAAAGTCTGAGCTACCTGATTTAAGGGATGCCGAACACAGCCTGGAATTGTGTGGATGTTTCAACCTCACAGACAACAGACAAGCCTTCAAAAAACTTTTGAAGGATACAACAGTGTACAAATACTTGTACTGTTCAGTATACTGTGTAAATAGTTCTTTCTCAGCTAATCGTAATCTGTAAAATTTTGATTTTACTCCAAACTGCTCCTTCGTAAAAAACTACAATATGGATTTATTTTTAAATTCTGCACTCTGTTCTCAAATAAAAAGAACATATGTTAAATTACACTCTGTTCATTGTTGTTTAACCAAACTTTAATGTTTTCTGAAAAGACATGTCTTTTCTATTAACCCACGTCCTAATAACAATATAATGCAATGTATTTTAGGGCAGGCATAAACCAACCATAGGGGTACAATCTGTAATACTTCTTTTCTACACTACATCTCGAGAAAAGCTATATTGTCATTGAGTTGCTCAAATGCTCAGTACTAGTACCTACTGTAGCATTTTCAGTTATAACACTGCAATTATGAGGTATCACCATATGTCATTCTGTTTCGTTCTGTTTTTAGCGTTTGCCTAGACCAGCGGGGGAGGGTGTATAGCCACAGACATGGCACCCCTTCTCTTCACTGCTTCTCTTCATAGTCGTCAGCTTAATTTACCATATAATCAATAACATAATAAAATAAAACCAGAGGGAGGCAGGGCAGTGCAGCCCGAGCCGGCAGGGAAGAGTTCTAGCCTGAGCAGGCTCTTCTCTTTACCCTGTCTCTCTTAGTTGTGCTTTAATAGTTTTAGACTGAAGGGGGATTCCTTTGACACACTGAGCTCCTGTCTTCTTTATCTTTCTATTTGTGTGCATCCATGTCCCAGAAGTGCTTGTTACTAACCTAGCTCCAGTGGAGTCATCCCTTGGAGTCATGTTGTTCTTTTCCCCAGCATGTTTCCTTGGATCAGGGAGACTCTGAAATCGTGGTTGCAGTTGTCGTCGTGGTCCTGCTAAACGCTCTGCGGTGCCCTGCTATGGACTACTGTGCCTTGTAATGCTGCACAGAACTACTGCAATGAACTACTACAAAATACTATTTTTTTTCGTCATTGTTCCATTATCTTTTACTGTGACTGTTATTGCCACTCTTCATTTCAACCCCAACCGGCCAGTCAGACACCGCCTACCAAGAGCCTGGGTCTGTCCCAGGTTTCTTCCTAAAAGGGAGTTTTTCCTTGCCACTGTGCACTGTTGCTTGCACTGGAGGAAACTACCAGAATTGCTGGGTCCTTGTAAATTATAGAGTGTGGTCTAAACCTACTCTATCTGTAAAGTGTCTCGAGATAACTCTATAATTGAATTGAATTAATTTCTTTAGATTACAGTATATGATATCAAGGGGAATGGCTATAATGATTGTCTTGATTCTGTCATACATAAGATGTGTTTTTTAGCCTGCCTGCAGTGAACTGGTATTGTCTATGGATAAGTAGCCTTTCATATGACTCAATCTAAAAAGAATGGTAAAGTAAATATAAACTATTAAAATACTTGTGCTTGCTGGCTTGGAAGATACCATGATCCTACCTGAAATGTGTGTATACTATCTTCAGCACAAACTGATTCAGGCAAATGCCTCAAAATCCTGGATGCTGAGTGAGGCACGTCGCATCTGCTGATTGCGAGGCGAGCTCCTCAACCAGCGGCTAAAAACGCGCTCACACCCCTACAGCACAAGCTCTCCACAGCAGTTTTGGCACCCCAGACACAAGCACCTGCTAAACAAAGCGATGCGTTTTCACCGGAGGAACGCTTAGAAATAACACTAGGCAAATATGGTGTTACTGCAGGTAGTAGGCTATCATCAAAACGTGGGCTATCTAATCAGAAATGTGTTAACGTTGGGGGAAAGATTTAAATAGGGATTATCTTGGAGGGGGGGCATGATGCCTTCTATTCCTGGATCTAGCTAGATAAGTTTACTAGTACTTACCTCAACTAAAGACATGATCACTGTCACTAGATGTAAAGAAAACGTTGACGTTCACTCTGAGCTATTCACTAACAGCAAAAAGAAAAGTAATTATTGTATGCACTGCTGCACTGGTACTGCTGCGTTGCTAAATGATAGCAACTCACCAGGAGACTTCCCCAACTTTTGGCAATTCCTCATTTGCCCTCTCACATCTGGCAGGTTCGAAATTATACAGCTGCTGACCTTTCCACCTCTTCCTCATCCAAGTCAGTCGCCATAGTTCTAGTACCAGACTGAGGGTACTCTCCCCAACGTGATGTCATCACCAAATTGAGTTAAAAAACAGTGAATACCAAAAATAACAAAAAAATTGCATTTAACACGATTTGGAGATATTTTAAAAAATATTTACAAATCTTGAATGCTTTTTGTACCCAGTAATCAACAGTGGTGATTAACCTGCAGCACTGCCTTTAAGGAACAGGTCTATTTCATTCTGCAAATCAAAAGAGACAGTATTTCTCAGTAGCACTAATGCCATAGAAAACAAATATACGGCAAGGTGGAAATACGAAATGCTTTCAGCAGGCAGCAGGAAATGCAATCACATTAATAACTAGAAAAGTGCAATCAATATTGTGCAAATATCCACCAGGTGCTCTCCCTTTCCCCTCCCAAACAAACAAGAGTTAATTCTGAGTCTATTGTCCACATGTGCACAAGAAATATAAGGCTGATGGGTCAGGTAGTATGCTGGATTAGTTGCGGACAGACAGGTACACAAACAGGCACGCACGCACGCACACACACACGACCGAACACATGATCAAACATTGCCCGCCTTTGTCCCTCCCTTTCCTTCTCAGCCGCTGAAACACTCATCCAGGCTTTCATCACCTCACAACTGGACTACTGCAACAGCATTCTGTACGGCACGCCCACCAAATTCCTCAAAAAACTATAACATATCCACAACTCAGCTGCCCGTCTACTCACTCACTCCAGCACCAGAGACCACATCACTCCAGTCCTCCAAGACCTCCAGTGGCTCCCCATCAAAACACAGAATCCAGTTCAAAATCCTCATCACCTATTAAGTTCTCAATAACCTCACCCCCTCCTACCTCTCTGACCTCCTGCACCGCTACACTCCCACCCGCAACCTCAGATCCACAGATGCCAATCTCCTTTCCCCCCTTCACCCACCCTAAGCATCAAACCTGGAGGGAGAGGGCCTTCTTCATTGCTGCCTCCTCCCTCTGGAACTCTCTTCCCCCAAGATCTCAGACTTTGCATATCACTTGCTCACTTCAAAACCACACTCAAAACCCATCTCTTTAAAGCAGCTTTAACTTGTAACCAAATTAGCTTTTTTTTTTTTGTTTATCCTGTTTCTATTCTGTTTTGCTGCACCTTTTAATATTCATCTTTAGTTGTTACTGCTGTTGTTAAACTGATGCTGTTACCAATGACTGTTTTTTTTTGTTGACCTTGTAAAGTGACTTTGAGTACCTTTTAAAGCGCTATATGAAATACAAGTATTATTATGATCTCTTTTACCTTCCGCGTTCCGATTTTTTGTTCCAATCAGCCATTCTGACAAAGTATTTGGCCCACTGTCAAATAATCAGAGGCAGGTTCTAAAAAGACCCACAAAACATGTACTTGCCATCATTTAGGTCAGGGACACATTCATTTCCAGGAGGTAAAAACATGGCATCACTAAACGTATAAAGACATACAGTATTAATGTGACACCACTACAATAAAAGCCTCTCGCTGTCTCCATTACGTTTCACACTGGATTTTGCTTTTGATGCAAGAGCACAGCCAAAACCTTTACAACAAAATTAAAATTAGGTAAGGGAGAAAAAAGCGGAAGTCATATTGAGAAAGCACTTATTCCCTGAAAGAATTTTGCTTTCAGCAGGCTTCCAGCAGGAGTCTTGACATTCAGCGAGTGATCACAAAATGTCACGGAAAAACCCTGTAACCGAGGTTGATACCAACTTTTTTTTCCTTTCTTAGAAAAGGGCTTGTTGAGCCACAAAAAGTCACACTCTCAATCAGATCTTAATGGTGCTTTTGATTAATGTTTTGATCAAAGTGACTACCTTTGAGAACACTCACACAGTGAAGTGCTGGCCAGTGTGAGTTCCAATACGACAATCAAATTGAAAACATTGAGATAAAAATCATACAAAATATATATGTTCATGTACATGCAAATATAATTTGTTAATTAAAAAATAATGCGCCCCCTTACAATTTCCCATTCTGACCAAATTGATATACTGTGGGGTGACCTGCAGACCATGCGCCCCATGTACAAAGGCTCAGTCCTTGTCGAAGCAGCCACAGGTTCGACTCTGACCACCGTCCCTTTTCTGCATGTCATTCCCCCCCCCCTCTCTCTTTACACATCTTTAGCTTTCCAAAATATAAAAGGCCTAAAATTCCCCAAAAAATAATCTTGAAAAAGTAGATTAGAATAAATAGGGTTAGATAGAAAAGAAGTAAAACAAGCCTGTAAACAACAACTCACAGACAATGTGTGAAACTAAATTGTGTTGACATAAGTAAAAAAGAAGAAAGGATTCTTTGGAACATTAAACCTTCCTGAATTAACTATGTCTCCATACAGATGCTCTCTTTACAGAGCACTCAGAGTGGCTGTCCCCTCACAGACACAGAGGACAGACAGTCTTATGGCGGCAGCTGCATCAGATTGCTAAGTCCTTGTCGCAGCTGTACTGATCCACGAGTGGCACTGAAGGACAAAACCTTGTGAAATAGTCGACGCTACTCCCAAAACACTTCTTTGGCTGGTGCATATGGTTTTCCGCACAACATCAAGGCGGTGTCTTAAACCGCCTACTTGCACACTTTGTTTTAAAGTATATAGTGGAGATAACGCAAAACATCAGTGCACTGAGAGTACCCAGATGAGCCCCGAAAAACAATCAAAAACTTCAGTGTGATGGACACTACGCGCACTAAACCTGCCCCATCTTGACTACAAAGCAGAAAGGGGAGAGACCAGGGACGTTGACCGGCAGCTGAGGCATCACGTGGGTCTGGCTTCTCGCAGATTTTACAACCAAGCTTAATGGCAACCAGATTGCGGCTTGTTTGGAACACAGTCTCGAATTTTATGAAAATAGTTCACTTAAACGTGTTTTGGAAAACAGGCCATACAGAAATAGGCCATACAGTTGCTGAATCTGTCTGTTTTTTTGATCAACAGAGGTCAGTTTAGGGGCATCCTCTAGCTCACCCAGTAAGAGTGTTTGCCCCATGTTGGCTGAGTCCTGCTGTGGCATGGGTTCGAATCCAACTTGCTGCCCTTTGCTAAATGTGTCATCCCCCATCTCTCTCCCCCTGTCATGTCTATCCACTGTCACTTCATAATAAAAAGGGAAAAGCCCCCAAAAATAATAATAGTCAGTTTAATAGATTTTCGTCCAATTTTGAGAGGTGGCGAGCCGAGCCAAACACATTTCATTTGCGGGAAGTGTTTTAACCTAAGTGTTCCTTTTGGGACATTACTAACCATCAAAAGTGGGCACTACAGTAGTAAGTAGTCAATGCACATTAGCAGCATACTGACGGAAGTGTATGCGGAATGAGACACAGCCCAGGGCTTCTCCCAAGAGGCACAAAATTGTGTAGTCTCATGTTTTGGTTGAGAGCAGCATGCACAATGTCAAACCCAACTTGTTGTGAGAAGTGTCATCACAGTGAGGGGACGTCTGATTGTGGCATTTTCCAAAGTCGTTTCACGACATGCCACTACTTTGTCGTTTGCCCTTCTGGTAAACTGAAGGAGTCAATATCCTAGGGCTTATTTAAAGCAGTTGTCTCTATCACTATGAGAGAGAGGAACAATGTCAAAAAGTCACCGTCTGACCGACAGAAATTTATTAGAGCCATAAGCCTTAATTTACAGGGGAAGGTTACAAAGCAGGCAATCACCTTTGATCAGACCCATAAACAGCAGCCAGTCAATGCTGCGCTGCTCGTTAATCTGTCACTCAAAAATTCAAAAGGGTTGACATCACAGGTCAAAAAACGCATTGGTTTCTTGAATGGAAGTGAAGCCAGACAGGATCCAGTCAATAGAGAGTGAAGATGTGATTCTGCTCTGGCAGTTGGTAAGGCAATAAGGCAAATATTACCCAGCTCTACTCTGAGCACAGTCTATTTTTAACTAAGGACGTCAGGACTGTGGCTTCAACAATCCGCCCATGCCATTTTTATTATGCCATAAAATTCACACATGCTAATGTTAATTTCAATAGTAATTAATTATAAATACATCTACTTGTCAATCATAAGATGACAAGTAGATAAATGCAACGATTTATGAGATTACTCAGCATTATGCACAAACACCTACATGAAGAGCTTAAACAATTAACTGAATTATCCACTAACAGAATATTAATTTGCAACTATTTTTTAATTCTAGAATAGTAAATGGATTGGACTGACAAGACATTTTAATGCCGTCATGGATTCAGGGCATTACATATATTTTATACACAACAAGAGCCTGGAAGTACAGGGGCAGCTACGGAAACCAAATTGAAGTTACTTGTGTTAAATTCAGAACCGATGATTGGATTCTAAACCAAATTTTTCAAACAATTCCAATGAAAAAGACGATTTCATTGGAATCGTAATGATTTAAGCAATTCCAAGTCAATAAAAAAAAAAAGAAATTACTTTAAGCACTATTAAGAGCTAACCTGGTCCTACCAGACTCTCGTACATTTTATTTGTACAGAGAGTCTGGTCACTCTCCATTAACAAGTGTTAACTTCCTTGAAGGCGGGTACTCCGTTGAATTTTAAAGATATTGGACCTGCCCAGAGCCACTGTGGATCTGCCATAACCAATCGCTAACGTTTGGTCATGACTCCTTCACCACCGATGGAACAAGCTGGAATAATCAAACTTTTCCCGAACCTGTGGGGAGGAGGGCCACAACACCATGGCCACCAACAAAACTCAGCAAAGATTGTTCTTGCTCGGGCTTTAACTTCTGGATATTTGGCAGCTTTGCCACAATGGACCGAATATTTCTCCACCACCATTAGTACGAAACTCAATGAAGGTTACCAAACCTCACGTCATTGTTCTCAGCCACTCCCTCTGTTTGCAGATTGGACCGTCAAAGATTTGAGTACTGAAGGAAAATAAAAATTGAGCGGACGTACGTAGGAGGGCGGCACAGGCTAATTAAGAGCTGCATTGAGGCAGTAAAGAACAGTAGGGGTTCAGAAAATACCTTGAGCACACCACACCATCCCACTCTCAAAGAGCCTATCATGATTAACATGTCTCAGTAGCTGGACAAAGTGCAGCTCCATTAGGGAAAAACTCTTAATATGTCAATCCAGGATCAATTCCTAAGAACCTATGCAAAAAATAAACAAAAAGGTCATTGCTTTTGTAGCGACTAAGGCAAGATTTTAAACAAGCATAATAATAAGGAAGTTGCAAATCTGTATTGATGTGGAACACATCAAACTCCTTAAGAACAGGATGAGAAGCTTAGAGGACTCCAATCATGGAGGGCTTCAAAGGGGCTTTTGAGATAATTCTAAGACTCTGGACGTCCTCCTAGGGACTGTCCTTCTAATGACCACAGGGTATTCCTCTCCTATCAAAATCTGACATGGCCAGCCTTACAGTGTGTTCACACCAAATGCAAAACAAGCATTTCACGCGGTGCAATTACGTACAAAGTCAATGCAAGGACGCGAATAGACGCAAACACGAACACACAAACATGCAAAATTTGTTTAATTCACATCATGCGTACAACTTGAAATATTTCTACAATGAATTCTTGAATCCTAGACGTTGGTGATTCCCTGACTTTTCATCTAGCGCTACCATGAGGTTGATATTTGCGGTTTCCAGTGAAATATGTCAACAACTAATGGATGGGTTGCCATGAAATCCGATACCCACCTTCATGTTGCCCTCAAGATAAATTGTTATAACTTTTGTGATCCCTTGACCCAGATCAACATGTCAAAAATTTGGTTTATGACATTTATGACAAATTTGGTTTATTAACACCTGCACAACTAATTCCCATCCGGCTCAGCTGTACTTTGTGTTTAGTGATAATTAACGCTAGCATTAAAAGAAGCTTGGTAAGGGTTTTTGTGTTTATTTCAGAAGGGTGAAAAATCTACATTTGGTCATTTGCATGTGCTTTTTGTTTGTTATCTTTTTTTAATGCATTTTCTGAAAGGAAATGTTCAGTGTTGTGTTGCACTAACATTACATTTTCAGCACACATTAAACCCTGGGAATGATAACTAGTTCTTGTGTAAGGAACACTAATGGAAACACTTGATCTGATGGTAGAGCTGGCACGGAACATCTAGCATTTTGTTCTAAACTTCTAACCACAGCTAGTTGACCACTGGAGCTTTCATAAGGCACTAGCCATCTCATAGTATACAGTGGTATCCCCAGATGTCTGGTGAGATTAAAATCCTCATTACTTCTCATGGCCAGACCCTAACCCCTTTGAAATGACACTGCCTTATTAGTGACGACAAATGACTGCAGAGTTAATTAACCAGAATGCTCCTTTAGGGGCATTATCAAATGTTTAAGAAATTAACAGATTGCCAGTTCATCAATTCTATGTAATTGATTTGTTCCTTTTCACGTTATGAACTTGTCTCTTTTCCCCATCCATTTAGCTAACCATCCGGGAAGAATTTAAAAGGGAACTCTATAGTGTCCACTTCCATGAGCACAGGCTGAATCAGAGAGAGCAGTACTCAGAGTGAATATCAAAATCATTGCCATACTGATTGCAGTAGAATGTTTTTCTGCTAATGAGGTGGAAGTTTGCTACTTACTGCAACTCGTAAATAGGGGCTGTCTTGCAATTAGACAAGCACTATGTACTGTAGTATGCTTTGAGAGAGACGACAAACACAGCAAAGGAAATGGAGGAGGCAAAGAAGCAGGGTTGATGTGGATTTTTTTCATAAACGGACCAGTGTGAATCACAGGCATATTTCCATTTAAAGCCAGCCATGTAACAAGAGCATAGCTCATGAAGAAGCATTAATGGGCTAATTTAGAAAGCCATCTAGCCTGGTCTCCTTCAATTACTAAAGTACTTGAGTATTGACGTTCCTCTCTCTGTCCTCAGCTTTGGCACTGCCTCCATAGAGTTCGATGAGGGGGAATGGTAAAGATTGTAGGGAGGTAATACTGGTTAATCAGGCAACTTTGCCATTTGGTTTAACAAAAGCATAATGACTCATTCTCACAAACATACTGTCTTTTTAAATACATTTAGGCATTCACAATCATTGGCCTTAACTTTCTGTTTAGGCTGCTCCGCTACAAAAAGGTGTTTTAAACTCATAATATCCAGGCTACTTTCTCATGCTATCAAAAACCACGTTGACCATTAAACTATAGAGCAAAAGAAGAGAAAAATTATGTACGGTTGCATGTATGGGACAAAATATGTACTTTTCCCTCTCATTACCGCTGCCACCTACTTGTAGCTCTCCATGTCCAAGCCTCTTTAAAGCGAAGGTCGTGCCCAAACCATTAGAGTATGGAGAGAAAAATGACATCTGTCTGTTAGAGAGCCAGAAATAGAACACTAGAGCAGAGGCAGAAGCAGGAGCAGTAGAGCATGGCTCCAGGATTTAGATCAGTGAGATTTGCATCATTGGCAGGTCTTTAGGCAGGGCAGGTCTAATCTCATGCAGACAGGCTTAAGAAAGGAAAACCTGACTGTTGTGTCTCTACAGATAGGGATTTCAGGGATTTCAGTAATTAGCATACTTAATAAGAGCGGGTGTACAGAGTCATATTCAAAGGTGTCAAGTCAAAGTGGTAGATAACACAGTAATGAGTAGAAGGCAATACAAGGATGCGTAACTATGTCAAAGTTCACCACCATATACATCTAAGTCAACATGCATTAACTTGGAGCCAAATTTATGAATTGCTAAAACAACAATAGCAATTAGTGAGCGCTAGAATAGAGATTCACTGACGTTATCATGGGTCACTGGTGACTGGTTCAAGTTTGATCTATCAAAAGACCAACTAAGTTTAATGTTATATCTTTGACTCACTTTAACAATTATCATGGCATTCGTGTCTAGAACAAACTAACTAGCAGGTCAAATTTTGATACCCAGCCAAAACATCGAGGGCTGTATCGGTGAACTCCCAGCTGTGTGAGGACAACGTACTACTTTTAGGGTAGCTTCTTTATTGGTATCTTTTTCCACTGTCAGCAGCCATGTTGCTCTGTAACCCAGTGTGTACACTCACAATGTAACACTGCCATCATGGTCACAAAAAACGATCACGCTGCCGATTGACCCTATTAAAACTTCATCACATTGATGAGGGCAACTATGTTCTACATGTACGCAAAACAAAGATGATGACGAAAGATGATGGATAGGCTAGTATGACAGCTAAACTATAATCTTCAACATACTGCACTTTTAGTGAATTACAGCTGTCAGCCATCACTGACATCGTTTTCTCAACTAACACTCCCACTTCTCACTCATTATCTACACTGGAGCAACAGCAGAAGTTAAGCTAATAGGAGTGCATTCACTCATTGCATTCCCCATTTCAGAGGCTGCCAACATTTCCTAATGACTGCAGCCCTTCTAAATTATTGAAAAAGCTTAAGCACCTCACCAGCTACAGAAATGGCTATTAACCTTGGTGAAACGATATTCAAATCCAGTTAGAGCTAACTTCGTCCTCCAGTATTCCTTGCGGGGAGGAAATGTAAATGTGTTCCTGCTGAGACAGATGGGGAAGCCGCCCGTCGTTTGAAGTTCCAGCAAAAGGAATCGTTGCAAATAGAGGGCTCTCCACCCCCGACTGTAAAATATTCAGGACCGAGTCTCATTGAGCCACCTCTCTTCCCAGTGCTACCTTCAAACCATGCTGGGCTTCAACACTGTTGGGTTATTACTAAGCAGAAACACCTTAAAAAAAAAAAAACCTTAGCAAACATTTACAAATTCACCACTTTGCAGCGACAGTGAAAAACAGCCTGAGGATTATCTTCCTGTGCAGACAAGAACTCAGGAGATTTGATTTATGAGAGAAAGTGAGAGAGAGGGCACGAGAAAAAACAAAACATCCCACTCCCACTTTGAGAGCCTCCGTAAGTCTAACCATCGGAATATTGTGATGTCCTTTGCATTGTTGTTGACTAATCATAGCAAATCAAATTCCTCAGCTTAGTTGACATACTGTCAAAGCTGATTTGATTCTATTGTAGAGATACCTGGCTGCCAATCAGTTCAAGCGCTGATACTGTGCTACAGACCAGAGAGAATCCCTGATAATTACTCTTATCACCTGTCCCAAGGGAGGGAGAGACAGAGAGAAGAAAAAAAAGAGGAGAGAGACACACACAGGTGAAAGAGAAGCAGGTACAACAGCCATGAAATGTGAGATTAGAAGTGTAAAAGTTTACTTTTTAAAAAGGGCATGTCACTGCAGACACCGATACAAAATACATTTTAAAGTATTGCCTTTTATGTAGCCCATGTGAAGTGTGAATCTGGTTCAGAGTAGAGAAGCCAAGCAAAGTTGAGAAATACATCCACAACATCCAACAATAGGCTGTAACCTATGTGGATATGTGTAGCCTATGTGGATACGTATTTGTAGGCTAATTATCTACTTCAGCTCCTTTATAAAAACAAATTACTATTTCTGTTTAAATGTGACAATTGTTCATTTTAAAAGGGTAAACTGTTTTACTAATGTGGGTTACAATGGGTGTGTGCAAAAGCTTGATTGTATTTGGGCTGAATTAAACATAAATATAAATGTTCCATATAATTTCTATTTGCATCTCTTAAATCTTAATTTGATCTCTTAACCACCACTTAGCTAAATCATACCTCTGAGCAACCTCATTGGGTCCGCCTTTGCCTTCAGTTCAGCTTCTACAGTACTGGCATTCACATTCTAAACCAGGATTTGGAGATTTCAGTATGTATGGAGGGTCATTCTGCAGGAGGAAGATTCCTCAGTTGTTTGAAAGGTTAACTAAAGAAAAATCTGCTGCACAGTCTGTCAGTGCTGTAGATTTAAAAAACAAAAAACACTAGGTGTCAAACCCTAGTAAAAATGGTTGAATACTTGCTGTCACCCCCATGAGGAATTCTAAGCAATGACAACACCATTACTGTTTGATACACATGACACAAGCCTTCCATAATTGCGCCCCACCCCTCCCCCAAAGAGTTAATCGTAGCCAGGGAGGACATGGAGGATTAAAAAAAACACATTGGACTCTTTAGAAGAGGTAATTATCTTTAATCAAGTTTTTACGCCGGACGACACCATTTTCTTGGCTGACTGAGAAATACAGAGAGAGTTATGTGAAGCTGATAGTCTTACTTGATGACTCTGTTGCAACTCAATTGGCAATGGCTTAAATGTAACACACAGGCATTAATATAAAAAAAGTTATGCACTAAAGCTTTAATGTGTTCACTCTGCGTGCTTTATTGAATGGCGATGCTTCAGGTGAAAAGCTAATATCCGTTTCTCAACTCGCTGTTTCGATTTTCAATGAGCAACGGTTCTGATTAATACCTGGTATTGTTTTGGTACCAGGTTGGTCGAGTTTCCAAGTGAGACAATGCCAATAATTAAGGTGAAGTTAAAATCCTGTGGACCACTGATTGATAAGAGAACAGTCATCTGCATGACACGGGACATCCTGCAAAAACTCGCCATTTTGATTGGATAGTTGACGATAACTAAACAATGATTAATGTGTTAATTATATCATATCAGACAACATATGCATTCAACATGCAATTATTTTATTAACTCACCCAAGATTTTAAAAAAGTGGCAGCCCACAAAACTACGCTACTAATAATCCTACTAGTAAATAAATAAATAGAATAGAGTCTAGAACTATTGCCATAGACTAAGCCATAAACCATGCCATACAATAAACAGGTGCAGACATTGTTGCCATAGACAGTAAAAGAAATGGACACAGCAACGCCATAGACTTCAACGGAGACCAGTGGAAGTGAATTAGAAGCACTTTTCCGGTGATGGCTAAGCGTTACTGCGCAGCCTCCAACTGAGCTTGACGACGTAGATGTGATGTGAGCAACCTGTCTGAAAGGTGTAAGTCTTCTGGTAGCTGTGCCAAGAGAAATCTTTTTGTGGATAAATGTTACTTTACATGAATTCACTTGCCACATACCAAAGTATTTCCAATCCATCAAAACGTTGCTGAAATATTTGGTTCCGATGCTTTCATGGACTCTCTATTGGCTTCTCCCTGCTTCCATATCCCCCCGATTGCCTGCGAGCTTCTCCTGGCTATACGGCCATTTTTCTACTGTGCAACAGAAAGTCGTGGGGTCATGACACAATTATTAGCCTATTTTTAGTGAGTTTTTTAGTGAGTGTCGCATGTTGATGTCATGGCAGTAAAATGCGCTGTTGGCCCATTGCCATGACGATCAGCTGAGAATCCCGCCTCCACTGAGTCTCGGTGGATAACAAAATAGAGAGAAGCACCTGGAACCCAAAGTGGGTTGAGTCGAGCCAAACTATGCGGTTGAAACGACACGTACGTTTGTGGTATTTCCTGTCTTTGTTCTAATAGATTTTTTGGCATGGTTAACAATATGCATCATCAATCTGTTTCATGTTGGACTTAAAGTATCCAAATCTTGTTAAATAGCCTAATTGTTATCTTAGCTGTCATGTTTACTTTCTCTTAGGTTTTTTGTAATTTGTTACAAAGAAATACATAAAGAAGGAAATGTGGTTCTGGGAAGTTCCTAAGAGCACTTGTCATGATTTTCTGATATTTTTTAAATTTGATTGATTAATGGTCAGAATCATTGAAAAATGAATAACAAAAAAAATCAGTAAAAGCTCTAGGCTGCATTGTGAACATGTTTACTCAAGTCTTATTGCTTAGAATGTCCAATGCTGATCTTGAGAATCCAGATGAAGTAATGTTTAAATGTAACGGTATTCGCAATATAAAGCACGTGTCATTTGAAATCCTGGGTTTAATGTAAACCACTGTGCTCCAGGCACACTAGCTGTCATAAACTCCATATGCCACTCAATTTATAAATTGTTGCAACTTTCAAGGCTCCATCAGGGCAGAAAAAGCAGGCGTGTAAAAATAAATATGACAGGAGATTGAACTGTCCTGTTGTGCCAAACAGAGTGTGCCTACTTGACTGGACCAATGTTTACTGTAAAAACAGATTCTGGCTCAGTCCTTTCAGTCAAGACATCTGCACTATAAACATTTATACAGACATAGTGCCAATAAAGACCAGATCGCTAATGTTGACTGAGAAGAAAATTATCAAATTGAGGCGCAGCTTGAAGCAGAACTTGCAGATACAAATCTGACAAAAAACAACTCTGCTTTCTTCTCAGTAAGATTGCATTTGATTGTTAGTGAATACAAAGCATGGGGCTTTATTTTGGATTCCTTTTTTTGTGGCTTTGGCATTTTGTTGTCACCGTTTTGTTTGCTAAATGGATGACGATGTAACTGTAATCATTTGCCATTTGTGCATAGACAAGACCTAATCTGATCAATTTTGCAAGCTGTGGAGCAAACAGACACTGGAGGATCAAAGTGCAATAGTTAACCTTTTCACTGTGGTCTTATCTGATGAGGCAGTGAGCTATGTCCAGGGGACAGCATTCCGATATATATCCCTAAATTGGCTTTTTAACTATGCATGTGCTCATACTATTAAAAAAAAACAAATAAATATGATGTAAATACTGAAAGAATAACTCATTTATTAGTGCTAATTCAAGAACTAATACTCTGTTATTGCACACACACACACACACACACACACACACACACACACACACACGTCAAAGTCAAGTGTGACAGATAAATGTTGTACTTAGAACTTTGTAACAGACATTAGTAAAGAGTTTAGTGACGTTTACCTCAGAAAATCTCCTGTCGAATAACTACTTTGAATAAAAAAATAAAATTAAACTAATTTAGAAGGACAGTATTTACATTACAAGACCTGCATGATTACAACGATTACGTTACAGCGCTATAGGACGCCGTGAAGACAGTGTCCTTAACGTTACATCATCAGCGGACGGTCACATTGTTCAACTTTGATCTGTCATACCCATGGTCAAAGCTCTCTCTGGTCAGACATGCTAACCTGCTAGCCGCGTAGCTCCACTAACAGCTCCCTGAGACGATGGCATCGGACATACGGCAGCAGAACCCACCCGTGCAAGGTGAAAACCGCATTGTCAGTGATGTCAGGGGTAAAAGTACCTTGAGTTTGTCCAGAAGTATGTGCTTTGAGGTCGCTGTCCTCAGTCCTCTTGCTGCAGCCTGGGATGCCATGGATGTCGCCATGTTGACAGGAAGACCAAAGAGAGATGTGACGTCGGGAGCATGTGCGAGTTAGCACAGAGCCGTTCATAGGTCAACTGGCAGACATGGGCGGAGCTTGAAAAGGAGGCACGGCGGACATCCACAGCTTCATTTGTACTTCTGCGTAAAAGTCACGCCGTTGCTATAGGTACGTGGCAATACGAAAACCAGGGGAGACGCTAGGCTACTTTGTTTCTCTCACTCTAGGGTCATTACTTGCTCCGAAACTAATCGCTGTCTCTCGCTAATATCTCAATTTCACCCACTCCCCCCCACACACACACATTCCAGCTCAACGCACACACTAACGCAGCTAAACACATAGACTATTAAAACAGTCTGTTAATACAATCTATGTTTAAACATGGCCACCTACGTAGGCTACGGCGAAAGCTCTGCGTGGAGCCTCCGCTGAAAAGTCGCAAAAGTTCACGTTTCCGTACAGTGCATGTACAGTCATATTTAAGAGCTATATACAGTAGGCTACAGTTGAAGTGTACAGTGGTAGTGAAGTTTGATTGTTTTAGCCAGTTAAGACTAGTGAATACAAAAAATAAAGTTTTAAACTCAAGACGATGGCGGACCTCATCATTTGCACCAGCAAGCGTTGGAAATGCCTTCCAAATTCCCTCCAGTGGCAGTTTTTGTTGTCAGATTGCCACTACAGCCTAAAATCCCAGCTGCAATGCAATGACATCTAAAAAAAACCCTCAAAAATTCACAGTATCTTTTCACAATATGGTCCACATCAATGTTTTTATTTGCAGTTAAAAAGTCTGTTATTCTTTGAATGTTACCGTCTTTATATTTCAAGAAAAAAGGTTAGATTTTCACCCAAATGACAAATAAAAATCCTCTCCTGTGACCTTGTAGGCTATAGCCACCACTGAGGATGTCAAGGTCATGTCTTAAGTATTTTTTCTGTTTATTTGTGGGTTTAAGGACCAGGGGTCTCATTTATAAATGTGACTTACACACAAAAAGGGCTGAAAATGTATGTACGCCACTGCCCACACAAAGGTTGTGGATAATGAAAAAAAACTTGAGAGAATGTGTGGTCCTCCACGTAAACTCTGACCCATGCGTATGCACTTTTTGGAGACAATGGGATTTGGCGACACAGTTGGTGAGGTGGAAACAGCCGGTTGCTCCCAGAATGGCGAGGACCTGTATTTGAACCGGGATGGACCGGGATGGCACGTTTCCGGCGTGTTGCCCTCTCTACTGGATCCAATTCAGTACATGGATCCAAGAGCACAGCTTTAGGGAATCTAAATCGGCATATAAGCCAGTCATCGCCATGGTCCCTGAAGCCTCTTACACTCCTGTTTATTCCATTGGCGTAGTCCTCCAGTGCCAGCAGTGCCATCATGCAGCATTACACACAGGGGTCCCTGCAGTATTCATACAATTTGAAGATGAAAGTCTAAAAGACAACTTTTCATCATGCAGGTTTTGTTACGAACTGTATTAAAGTTTGGACTAATAACGAGGACATTAAATTTAATAGTTGCGCGAGAGCTTAACTTCTATATTTCCAGACTTTGACATTTGATGATATACACAGTATTAAAGACATATAATTAGTTATTTACGCTGTGTTCTGCCGTTATCTAATGGTAGGGTATTTGATGCTATCCTGTAATCCATGCAGTTGGGCTATCTCCTATGTGCGTGCGTGCGTGTGTGTGTGTGTGTGTGTGTGTGTGTGTGTGTGTGTGTCAGGTGTTTATACTGTATTTCTGTCTGTCTGTGTTGACATATTTTGTCACCGCAGTAGCGCCACAACCGTGCAAGATGCAGTCACAAAACTTTACAGCTGTGTATATGAGATCAGCAAGGATGCCGGAAGTAGGGTGGGAGGAAGTGGGGAAGGGGTCATTGATTAAATAACCCATGATGAATTGAAAACAGTTATTCATTCATTATTTCAATAATTGATTTCACTGATTTGACAGTGCACATTTCTTCTGAGTGGAAAAATATGACTGTTTCTGATTGGGTTTTTTGGTAATTTGGGAAAAGTGACCCTTTAAGTTGTCTGTTTGTCTTTGTAGCTACTTAACTCTGTAAAAGAGTCAGAATTAATCCTTATTCGTAAGTAGGATAGAGTTTAATAATCAAAATGCTCATTTTAATCATGTGATAGACATGAACTGAGTATATACTAAAAGGCCCAACATTGATTTTAAATGTCTGAGCTGCTCCAGCTCCATCAGTGTGTGACCTTGTGAGTGGGACAAACAATCACTGTGCTCAGCTGAGAGGTATTGGTAGGGCGTCAAGTTGGAGAGTGTGGGACGTGTGAGCCGATCTTGTCTGAATAGCTAAATAGCCCACTCACACAGCCCTCCAGAGCCCTCATTACATGCCGCATCTTGAAAGGGCAGAGAGGGCAAACCGATCATAAAGAGCAGTGATTATGACAGAGGGAGAGAGACAGGGATGAGATACTCACTTATAAACCATCAATGTCAGCGGGCTTGGGAGGACAAGACAGAGGGGACGAGATGATGAAGAACGGCTACAACCAAGATATCTTTTTGTAAGCCCACGTTATCAGAGGTGGGTAGTAACGAGTTACATTTACTCAGTTACATTTACTTGAGTAAGTTTTTGAAAAAATTGTACTTCTAGGAGTAGTTTTAAATCACTATACTTTTACTTTTACTTGAGTAGATTAGTGAACAAGAAACTGTACTCTTACTCCGCTACATCAGGCTCCAATGAACTTGTTACTTTTCTTTTTACCTCTTTGGTATTCTACGCGTCATTGTTTAATGTTTGTCTTTTAGGTTACATACAGTATGTTTTGCACATGCAGTATCCATCTAAATTTGATGTGACAAGTCTCTTCACTTAAGCTATTTTGTAATTAATTAATTCATTTTTATTTATTTCATTGATTGGATAAACTATAATTTGCCTAAAGATGATTATTTTGTATTTTTGTCGGTCTGATTGATGCTTGTGTCAAGAAATAAATCAGACGTTACTCAACAGTTACTCACTACTTGAGTAGTTTTTTCATTAAGCACTTTTTTACTCTTACTCAAGTTATTATTTGGACGACTACTTTTACTTTTACTTGAGTCATATTATTCTAAAGTAACAGTACTTTTACTTGAGTACAATTTTTGGCTACTCTACCCACCTCTGCACGTTATGGTCAAAAAACTAAATTTACATTGCAAAACCTTGACAAACTTTTAAAATGTGTAAATGTAAACCACTTTAATGACTACTGGGAAGGAATCTATCTCATGTTTATTTGATATTTTTTGCTCTTAACCCCTTCTTTCGGGTGAGAGCTTTTGATAGCCAGTGATCCATATTCCACACACTGAAATATTTCTTGACGGTTAAAAGCACAAATGAAGTGAGAAGTGCTGCACTGGCATAATATTTCAATATGTCAACAAATTCTTCCGAATGTATAAAACAGCTGCCATGGCTCTTTGTGTCAGTGAAGAGTGGCGCTCAACATAATTCTTAAAATTCACTAAGAGCCAAAGACAAGCAGAACGACTAAAGAGGATTCACTTGAACATTTTTGGTCTTATGTTTTTTTTTCTTTGTTTCACCAGGGACGTTTTCTCCTCTCAAGGGAGTTGATATTCAGACAGGACCGTCAGCATGGCAGTAGCCCTTACTAATGCAATTCAGCTTTTCTCATTTTAGATGTTCTCTTGTCTTGCAGAACAAGTGTGTTTTGTCTGCGGGGATCGCACATTGTTGTATTCAAAGCAACTAGTGCTGCTTTTACAAACCGTTTTATACTTGTGTCACACATTTTTATTTCAATGGGCACTTAACAAAGTAGCTAATATTTCAGAATCAGAATACACTTTATTGGCCCAGCATGAGTACACAGACAAGGAATTTGGCTAGTTTGTTTTGTCTTTAACTCTTTTTATTTATTTTTTTACATTGTTGTCATGAACTTACATCCCAGAAGCCTGGAGGATTCCACAGCAGACGCAGTGTTGTTAAGTATGGTGATGGGGGTAGCTCCAGATTGTTATAACCACAGGAGAGGGCCAGCTGTTTGACCTCCTGTCTGTATGCAGACTCATCACTGTCCCAGATGAAGCCAATGACCGGTGTCTGCAAATGTCAAGAGTTTAACAGACATGTCTCCTGAGGTGCAATCCTTAGTGCAGAAAGAGAGAAGAGCATGTGTTTTTCCTATATCTTTATATTATCTCATCCAAAAGAAGTCATAATTGCTACCACACATGTATACTCGTTTTTATAATTAGTAAAATATGGAAAACAAAACATTATAAAAAACATGATACAGAGCAAAACACACCACTGGAAAAGCAGGGTATTTAGCTCTTGTACTTGCTTTAAGAGTTTCATTAAAACTGGAGCCAGGGGCGATTCTAAGATCAGAGCTTTAGGAGGGGCTCAGCCCCTTATGAAAATGTGACACGGGTACAATGCCTTGCAAAAGTGTTAACCCCCCCTGCTAAATCAATAATTTGTATTTATTATCACAACAGAGGATAAATGTTAATGTTAACAATAAATAAATAAAAAAATAAAACTTTCCTTGGCGACACAGCATATTAAACCTGTTTCTTTGAACCTGTAATTGTTTGCCCTCTGTCGCTAACAGACAAGACAAACTCTGATTTGAAGCACTACAATTGTTTTTTTATTATTATAATTTTCAGGGGAACTGAAAGGAAATTAAGGGGGGATAAAGCCCCCCTAAAAAGGTGAAAACGAAAAGGTCTAACTGGTGCAACGACGAGATTCAAGAACTTCTGCCGGTAGGGCCAACAGCAAAATTGTCAAAAAAATAGAGACTTGGATGTTTATGACCAAATTACAAACAGGTTCTGTGACCGTGGTGTAATCCACGTCATGTCCTGCATCCAGAACGCTCCAGGCACAAAGTGAAAACGAATCTGACACGGACAATCTTCTGTTTTGTGCTACATGTGTAAAAGGAAAACTCTGGATTCTTCTGGTATTGTCCAAAGTTCATATGAGAGAACGGCTTAAGACAAAGTAATGGAGGTATCATTGATACACTGCATGTTTAATTTCAGCCAGCAAACACTCATGACAAGTTAGAATGTCTACATTTTCATACATGTATTACCCCTTCTGGTTATTTTCTCTGGTTCTACATTTTTAGTGTCCCTGCCCCCCCACCCGTCTCCCAGAGAATAGTGAGCAACTGTGGAGGCAGAGCAACTCATTTGAGGTTTCCTTCAATAAGCTGTCATTGGTTTCCACTCAGCTGCAACTGCAAGCTATCACAACACCAGAGATGAAAAGCCAAAGCTTCCAACAGGCAGTGTGGTCAGCTCCTACCCCCTCCCTTACAGTTAAATAGCAGTGGTGCTGGGCTAACACAGGGCTCACAGCTAAGGGCTGACACCTTAAGCTTGCCCAGAATCTGGACCACACGTCTCTGTGGATCTCTGTTTATCCGCCACCCCCCTCTCATTTTCTTTTCGGTCTCTCTCTGTTTCCACTCACTGTGTTACTTCCACTCTATGCTTGCCCTCTGTTGTTCTCCCTGTGTCTCTTTGTTTCTACTCTCCCTGCTTCTTCCTCTCTGTGCGTTTTCCTCTCTCTGACCTGCCTGTTAACCACAGTTCCCAGATGTGGGTTCAAAAATGAATTCAGCACAGTCCCATTGACTGCAGGGCCCTCTTCAAAAGTCAATGAGACAATATCAGCAAGGCTCTGCCCATCTCATTAACGCAGACGACTGGCTCTCTCTCTCTCACACACCACACACACACACCACACACACACAGAGTCTAGACTCTTAAACGACCCTTTCTGACTGACTGACTGAATGCTGATAGGTACATTTCGTTTTATTCAAGCTGCCCTCACAATCCGTCTCTCAGCCTTTAAGGAATGCAGACATGGCCAAGCACTAACTTACTAGGTTTGACCTCTGTGAATATATGTATGTATATGATGCACTGAGGACAAAAGTATAAGCTGCACATATAAGAACAGGGGCATATCAATGCATACAAGTTTAAAAGTAGCTACTCAGCTTTGTGACAGTGTTGTGATTCTATTCAAAGCTAGAGTTTTAAACTTTGTTTTATGATATGGTTACATATAGATTTATGTGGCATTAGCTAGCGAGAGAACAGTTTTGTTTTCCATCTGACGGAATACCAAATGAGTAAGAGGAATGGGGAATTAATGCACTTAACTGCTGAGTCAACAAGCAAGGAATCTAGCAGCTTAGTCACACAGACAGCAAGCAGACTGCCTGACAAGAAAATTAAAATAGGCAAGAAAGACACTGCAAAGATGTGAGAGTGACGGAGCTCGGACTAAGAGAGAAAGTAAAAAGAGATGGGCAGATGAGGGGACGGTCATTGCCACTCTGTGCTCAGCACATCTTTTGATATGACAGACGGCAAACATAATTAGTCATCATTTTTATTGCGCTAACCCTTGGAGTTCACAATGTCACCACTATGCATATGTATGAGCCTGAGCTCTTCCTTTCATCCTCCCATTTGCTTCCAAAGAGTTTGGACAGATTATGACCCAGTAAACAGTTTTCACTCCAGAGGAAGAGCAGTGCAGACTTTCTCCCAGTGCTGACTGCCATACCTCAGCATCACCTTCAACAACTTTCACTTTTCTACCATAAAATCCATAACAGCCCAAGAACATAAGATTGTCGAAGCTTGGCTTGTGTCTGCTCTGAATGTCAGTGCTGGAAAGTGAATCAATACAGCGACAGGAGCTGCCAGATCTTAGCTATCTCTCTCCCCCAGATGTCTGTCAGCCCCACTCAGCTGGAGGCCCTCCATTAATGTGCCGTGGAATAACATAGTCAGTGGGTCTCCATGCTTGGAGACAGATGCATCAAACAGAGCTTGTGAAATGTTGGGCTCTACGAGTGTGTGAGGTTTCTGAAGGTTTTGCAGCAGATTCCTGGATGGAAATAACCAGCATAGATCAAAGCAGAGGAGACATAATATCATGATATAACAGTATTCGTGGAGGTGACTGATCTGTTAATCATGTATGCATGTGAGGAAATGCATTGAGGTAAGCTGGTGGGCTTCTAGACATCTAGAGAGACACCAAGCATATAATGTTTAGAAAGGGAGGGGGTTATGTTGGATGTTTTTGTATTCCCAAATTGGAAAAGGAATGCTGACAAACTCTCAACTTCAACAGCATGAAGAGGTGACATCTGAAAGGATGGCTTCAATAGATGGCCCTGTTTTATTCCAGCCTTCAGTATCACACACAGCATGGCTCACTGCACTGGGGAGCCTGGAATTCATACCACAAACAAAAACAAACACTGCCACACACACACACACACACACACACACACACACACACACACACACACCACACAGTCACAGACACAGTGGTAAGGCCAGCAGAGGCAGGGAAAGTGCTTAGATGTGCAAGAGGAGCCAGATTCCTTCACAAGTCTCTCGGCACACGCTGTGCCACCTTTTGTCACCAAAGGGCAACTGGGTCATGTTTTAAAATTTTTAGCTTCTCTTCTCCTGCCTTTCATTCCTCTTTCCATTCCTCTTTCCTCCAGCATACATCAGCAGCACCCTCCTTGCCTGTGACCTCGAAGAAGCAGCAGGGTGCCTCTCATCCCTTTCTCTCTGAAGGTGAAATCTTTACATGGACAAGATGGTGCAGAGACAGACAAAGCTGTGTTGGCTATAGCCTCTGAACTCATGGAACATAAAGTAAACATGATTCTTGCACATGAATCTCCAAGCAGGCTATGAGAGATATGGTGTCTTTTTTGAGTGTTCTCATGACCATCGTGTGTAGATGCATGCTCGCCATCCCAGGTTAAGCATGAAAAATGCATGCAGGTGGGATGGTCGGAAATGTCAATAGAGAAATCAAAGCAGTCAGGATTGTGCTGAAGGGGATGTTGGTGTGATAAATCATGTTGTTCCTGACGGATGTCACAGAGGTGGAAAAAGGAGGGGGGTGGGGCAGCCAAGGTGAGAAGAAGCGTGTGCATGGCAAAGTGGAGTGTGCTCAAATATATGCCTTAGGGAATGGCTCGAAGACACACTTTATTCAAAGGTGCCATTCAGAGTGTGACTCATATTGCAAAGTCATTTGTGACACAGTGACCTTTGCAGGGTGCCCGCTCTTGCTGTGGGTTATTTCTTTGATTTAAGCCTTGTGTTACTGCCTCCCTCTCTTGGGAAATGATGACGGATACACTCACAGGCTTGAGATTAGCTCAATAGCACATTATTGGCTACATCAGAAAAACTGCTACACAGCAAGATCATTGATGGATGATAGTTACTAAAATGGTTTTCTGGGCAAAATGATATCCAAATGCATTTTTTAGTAGCAAAAATGTTTTCTGTTGTTGCTGTTTCTGCACAATGACACATGATGATTAAAGTTCTTGGATTTCATCTCGCAGTATAGCTGGAAATAGCAATTGGTTGTTTACCATACTGCCATTTCCCATTGCCAACTAAAGTATTACTTAAATAATGCAATGACCCCGAGCAGATGTGAATGTCATCTCAATGGCTAATACCTGCAGTTCAAACTCCCAAGGCAGCCAGCCAGCCTCTCCACCTTAAAGGCTAATGAATAACTAAGGCACAGTAACACTCTTCATGTGGATGAGGGAAAAAAGGAGGGAGTTATCTGAGGCTCCATTAACCTTGTTTGTGTAGAGGCACCTCCACTATGCTAAGCCCACATCGCATGGGGAACCTTAGGGGACCCTCCACTAATTAACCTTGTGGAGACACCCTCAGTAGAGGGAGGCTGGGGCCGGAATAATAAGGAGGCCTTTGCCAGGCCATTAGCAGGGAGATTAACACATCCAACTTTCAAGTAGCTTTTTGACACAAAACCAATATTTGTCTGCACTGGCTTGGTCCGGGGTGTGACACAGCTGAATTCTAAGTGACACGTGTTTCAGCCTCCCACACAGCTCAGCCATCACACAGCCTTTTTCTTGGCAGTTCTGTTGTGAGAAGGTATGGTGTTTACATGAACATCTGTAAATGGAAGATGCTTTATAAAGATGTATGGAATGTCTTTGAACGGATCATTCTCTAACACATTTCTTTTATGGTAGACTGTGAGTCAAGAGGAGACTGCAGAGCTCTTTGGTGCCAAAAGGTGCGACAGCCATATGGTGCACATTTGGTATATCAAGTCACAGGTGCATGGAGCTCCCTTCAGCATTTGCCGATAAAGGCAGGAAAAATCTTTCTTCGATTACAGTGCATCGGCCTTTATACCCAAAATAAATGAAATTAATTTTTCACTAACCCAATTTTTGCACTTATTCCAATAAACTGTTGTGTAAATAGCATTTCATAAGTAGATACGTGTCATGACGTGTCATCACGTGTCGTGATATGTGTCATGTGTTTGACTATGTAAAGTTGTACAGTATGTTCCTATTTATTTCTGTAGCCTCTTGGCCAGGTCATGTTTGTAAATGAGAATTGGTTCTCAAACAGTTTACCTGGATAAATAAAGGTTAAATAAATAAAAAATACAATACATCTCTTTGATGTAAATCTCCATGTTGTTATTGGTGAACATTGTCCTCTTAACCTCTGGGTCATGGTCTACTTTCCGGTTGCAGCCCATGTGTACATATTCAACTAAACATAGATCAGTAGAGATGTTTGGGGTGGAAAGGCCTCTAGAGTTTGAACTATGACAAATTATCAAGCCTTACCTTGTATGGTAACTATTTACTAGATCCCGACTGATTTTTAAGGCCGATCCTTATACAATTATTTGGTTATTTAAAAATCCAATATTCCGATATATCAGCCGACATATTTGTTTTTTTTTTAAATCCAGAAACGCGTAGCAAAACATGAACGGATTTCCCTAACATTAGTTTTTTATAGCTATTTGAGTTCTCACTAAAATAACACAACAATAATTTGTTTTATTGT
The DNA here is from genome assembly GCF_008692095.1 of Etheostoma spectabile. Lineage (NCBI taxonomy): Eukaryota > Metazoa > Chordata > Actinopteri > Perciformes > Percidae > Etheostoma > Etheostoma spectabile. The sequence continues at coordinate 25,620,561 of NC_045736.1, forward strand.
CACAACAGAACATATGAGCATCAACATATTAAAGTTCTGATTAATTAAATGTATTAAAATACAAACTTAAGTTATGAAACTTAAAGTGCTTAAACAAAAACACAATAACTAAAAAAAAAAAGTTTTTCCGAGTGTTGGCAACAGGGAGGTTGTACAGCGCCCTCTGGTGGACATACTATGCAATGCCAAAACTCAGAACATGGTTTACGGTCCATTTTTATTTTATTTTTAAAATATTCATTTATCCCAAAAAATATATAATTTTTTTGAATCGGCCATTATAAATGCCTATTATTTACTTTACAGAGAAAAGACATATCTGTCAAATTTATGAAAATGACAACATATTTTATTATGTACAGTCATGTGGATGAATAGAGGAAAAGGAGACTAAATATATCCCTCAAAGATCTGAAAACTGTCAGCATAAACACACATGCCTGCACACAGATGGAAGTTAAGATCTTTGACTGTTTTTTTTTTTTTTATCTCAGATTGCTTGACATGCTGGGATTTGTGCCAGCAGCAGTTATAAAAAATGCATACAAAGGTGAATGTGTGTCTCTCTCTCCCAAGGTTTTTATCAGGACATGCCATCATATATTGCTTGTTTTTTGCATGATCTGACTCAGCCTTTATCTTTTTCTTTATTTTCCCACCCTACAGTGTGTTTTACAATTTATCTGCAAAACACACCTGCACAATGGTTGGGTGGTTGCCACGTCCCGAGCTTGCTTTCCTTTATTAAACTTTCCAGCAGAATAAGGAAGTTTTTCACTTCTACCCAAGAGAAAATCCACAGAAATCTGAAAAATCCAAGACAGCACTTTAAGACTTCAAAAGAAAAAGACACAATGCATTTGAATATATTTTATAACTTTCCCTTGCCATTTCTTATTTAACCTCCACCCACAAGGAAAGAGATGTCATATCTGAAAGGGGACTGCCTGTTAGTCTGTTCTACTTCAATAGGAGAACAGAGGAGGTGGTCAAGGCTGAAAGGGTCTCCCCCCCCCACACATTGATTTGGACGTATTTTATTGTGTCATGAAGCATTGTGAATTCCTAAAGAAATGGTGTTGGAGTGACTTTGTACAGTGGAGCCGGGTGACAGCATGGTGCGTGCTTGGAGACCTTCTGGGCTTCATGCATAATGCTCTTTGTGTTTCCTGTGAAGGATGGACGAGTGACAGGGGGGACTGAGTCCCTTCCAGAATCTCAAATGGATTACGCTCACTTTCTCCCTCTTCTCGCCTTGCTCTCACTCTCTCTCTCTTTTATGCTTTTTTTTGCTGGAAACAGCCAACATCATTGATGTGGCCTTTTCCTGTGTGTGGCATAAGAACAAAGGAACCGTGCTTCCTTAGCATGCTATTGCGGTCTCTTTCTCACACTGCTTTTCTGTTTCACCTCCTCTTTCTCTCCAATCTGTTCTCCTACCTAGCTTTTATCTCTGTTGTGTGAATTATTTTTTTTTAAGAATGTCTGACCTGTGCTCTTAATGTCACTTCAAAAGAGAGATTCACGTTGATTATCTTCATCTCTACAGTGACAGTGATAAGAAAAGATTTTAAATAGTGCCAATTAAGTGTGGCTGTTTGGTTTATAATGCCACTTATTTCTTTTGTAGCTGGCAGCCGGATATAGATTCTTGATAAGCTTCTCACCTTGAACAGAAAGAAGGTCATCTTGCATTATAGTGACGTGAAATTAAATTGATAACTATAGCCAGAACTCCCAAATTCATTAGAAAATCTTGGTTCCAATTACAGTGGGGTCATACAATACTCCCTACATTTCATTATGCTGTGCTACTGGTACGTTACATAACACCACATCGCCCATTAGCCAGTTGCACCCACATTTACAGCTCCATGAATTATGAATCAGTTTCCTTTCATCACAGCTGGAACGCTCTCCCTGATGTGCAAATTACACTCAGGTAAACAACCACTGCCCAAGCAGAGTTTGTCCACAGAATCCCAACCTCCAAACCAGTCTGTATGGACCACAGGCGGACCATAAAATGTAAAAAAAAAAAAAAAAAACTGTTTGACTTTAAGGTCACATGGTTCATTGTCTACAACAGCATTTCATTCACTCCTTTGGACACATTTACTGAACCTTACACATTATACACAATCTGGTTTTAACATCCTGTGGTTTGCTCTTTCACTGACAATAAGTGGGAGCTAATAGATAAATGCAGCCCCTAATGTGCCCCTGGAGGTGGCCCTCAGTGCCGACTAGAGGATGTTTTAACAATAGATATATACTCACAGACAGCACTGCCCTGTCCATACAATTTCTCAAAGTCTGAGTCTCCCTATGGTGCTTTATAATGCTCTCAGATATCCAGGTCAGCCAATAGCTACATTCACACTTCATAGAAGCCCACGAGCAGAGATAAGTGAAACATAAATCAGGGAAGCGAGAGAGGAATGGGCCCCTGGCGTAATGCAGAGGTGATTATGAACTCAAATGTGCACTCTTTTCAATAAAAACATGAAATATGATCTGACTTCAGGAGAGTTGAAAGACACTTACAAGAACATTAACAAAAGGTGTTCTCTGAGGTTAAGGGCATGGTTACAAAACCAGTTCTGATTTAGCCCAATGTATTGTCAAGTTCAAATCTGTAAGAGCACCATGAAAGTGCCATGACGAATCCAGCATCATTTTATCCCTATGTTATGACCCTGTGGCAACTGAAAAAAGATGAGAATTATTTCTTTAAAAAGCACAACAAACTGCATTTGAACATTGATAATATATGGAATTAGCTCAATGCACTACAGAAACAGAGTCTCTGCTTTTAAAACATAATAAACTATAAAGGTTTAATATAAATATTTTTTTTATAAAAAAGTATTTTGAAAATTGTGTATTTATAACCCAAATATAATGATAACTATGGAATATTATAGGGCAAAAAATTAACTGAAATGTTGGTAATGTAAACCACACAAACAACAGCGTTGGAGGTGCTTGTGCACATAGATTTTGTTCTGGATTTCCACACCAAAAAACGTAAAATAAGAACATTTTGTTTTTTTGGTGCTCCGGTCAATACAGGCTCATTGTAACTACAGTATATACAAAAAACAACGAAAACAAAAAACTAAGAAAGACCTTTCAAAAGAACATCCATTTACAATCCAACAGTTACCAAAAGAAAAGTTAGGCCCAACGCTATTGGGCCGCCAGCAGCAAGCTTCCAACAGATCTTTGCCCGAATTGAACCAACCAGGAGCTTCTAGCATGAGTTAGCAACGCTCACACATTTTATTTTTAGAGGAACATTGTGGTCCATTGAGGTACATAATTGCACCTGAAGATACAAAGAGTAGGATTACAAAATGGACTTGCATAAAAGGATACATTGATCCTTCAACCAGCTTTTATATTCCAAAAGGTAAAATGTTGCTGTACTTTTTTTTTGACAGTGTATAATCCCATCTCTGATTCATATCAATGGACCCTTTGTGTTAAATATCTGTGTAAAAATAACTTTGATTTGCCACCATTCAGAGATTTTCACAGCCAAGCATACAATCATGTGCGTGACGCAGGGTGAGATGGAGACTGATGTGCGCTCACAGAAACTCATCAGACACGCCCTTCCACCTCAGCTTTGCGCATCTCTCCCCTTTAGCACTGCTCTGATTTAACTGACTGAAATTTCAGTTGACTGTGTTATTGTAAGGCTTTGCCATGCAGTTTAGAAGATGTGACAACAGAACACAATTTCTACCACTGTTAGATAATGAAGAGAAAATGTTTTATTCTTTGTTCGATTTTCAGTTTAGCAGTGAGGTTCCCGTGGAGCCAGTGAGTCCATAATTCTTACCTCACAATGTATGATCATGGCAATGGAATGTGTGACACAAGTTACTTAACTATACAATATCAAGCATGTCACGGCTTAATCTATACGAACCCTACAACAATGCAAACATACCACATGAAATGCATCTGAGAGAACCAAAGCAGTAAAACCTATATAGTAGTCAAACGTTTTATAGCACCTAGCAGGGCCTATAGATTAATATAAAATTAAATGCAGCACATAAGTAGTAGCTCCTTTATTTATTTTTTATTTAGTCTCCGTAGGCCACTTGTCTCAAAGTGTGACTAATGTGTCATCTGGGCATTCATAATTCATTCATCTTGGTTTGATGATTCTATCTCAGGCGTAATTTGAAAATATACCATAAAACACTGCCAACACCCTGGTATACTTCCGGCATTGCAGTAAATACTGGCCATTAGATATTCACCTGCTCCTTGTAGTAATGAGTATTATCTCAATGTTCTCCTTTCAAAAAAGAAACGAAATAAGCAATGGAAAATTGATATCAACATAATCCCTACAATATACAATGTGAGTATGCCTGAAACATTCCCTTGCCATGTAAAAACCCACACACCAATGCAAAGCTTTCACAAACCTTTGATGGTGCTAAATCCAACACTTAATGCCTTTATTTTGCCCATATGTGCAAGGTCTCCCACGCACAGATACTTTATTAAACTTGCATTTTTTTGGGCAGCTGCCAATCCACTGCCCACTGCTTGGACAGGCAGAGTAAAATATTCTATTGTTTTTGGAGGAGGGAGAGCCTGGAGGAAGGTGATGAGTGGGGTCACCAGCTGAACAAGCCAAGCGTGCGGTCATGTTGCCCTCGCCTCCACCACTCTGCTTCCTGTGCACATTTCTCCTGCTCCAGTAGAGAGCACAAACACGCATGCATGCACGCATGCACAAATACATATGCGCACACACACGCACACACACACACACACACACACACACACACACACACACAAACAACACACACACACACCTATGAAGCCCGTAAAGAGTTGTAAACTCGATATCTTTACATTTTTTTGCATGAATCATGGATTATGTATGTGGTGCTTACTCGTATAGAAACTGCAAGAAACCAATGCAATATTTGACTGAATACTTTCTATTTTTCAACCTTCCTCCATGTGATATAGATATTGCATTCCTAAACGTAGGTGAAGCTATATGAGTCACATACAAACATTTTGTGGCAGCACAAGTGCATTCACAGTGAATGTGAATGCTATTTATTTATGAGACAGTTCAGGAGATTCAATATGGAAGCAGAAGATGAGCGGAAGACTTCAGACAGTCTGCAGGAACCAGATGTATTGGGATTTAACCTGCTGGCTCTAATAGACCCCTGGACTGCAAGGTGCTTCCAACAATTTGTTGAAGGGGGAAAGATCTTCAGCCTGAAAATATCATGGATGACAACACTGTTGCTGAGCTTCCTGATTCTGACCAGCCTCCTCACAGATACCATCAGGCTCTATCTGCAACCTGTTTCCCTGCAGAAGTGTGATGAATAGATAGGGAAATAGGTGAATAAAATCTACATCCTCGCACAGCAGCATCAGTTGGCTGCAACATGGCTCTGCTTGTGTGCCTGTTAGCAGGTAAGCCATCCTTCTCTGGAGGAAGAAAATATGTTATTGCTTGTACAGTATCAGTTGAATATTTTGGCCCACAACATTGCCCAAACTATAAATAGCTGGGACAACTGTCTTCACAAAACAGCCATGGTTGAACGTAACTTCCCTCCATTTGAGAGAGAGAGAGAGGTCTTGCTCACAGCTCCCTCTGTTTTAGTGGCCCAAATGGATTTGTGCTACTGAGTGTTTCAATTGAAAAGAGGACAGAACCGGGTTCCGGTGCAACATTTTTGCAACATTTTGTTACCATTGAGACAGCTTGTCAGCTGGTGATCAAGTCTTAACAGAGTAGAGATTTCCGGCATAACTTCACCTACCCACAATGTGCATGGAGAAGTCTCAACAATCCGTGGCAGTGGGATGGTGGTTCAATGATGGAACCTTACAGGAGCACAAGAGGGAAAGTTATATGACTCATCCTGCTACAGGTGAGCCCACGCAATGCCAAAGCCACTGGCCACCAGCATGCTTTCTCTTAATCTCTCCAGCCTTCTAAGAAGAAATTCTTACCAGAAAAAAAGAGGAACAACCTGGAAAGCATTGCCTTGTCATCCTCTCATATTGATTAAATCCAGTATTGAGTGTGAACCCTCTAAAAAGCCTGGAAGCCACACTTTGTCACAAGAAGAGCTGAAAAACCTCCTACACTAACGATCGTAAAGAGCACCATAGTGTTTTATATGCCTCCCACTCCTATACGTGTGTGTGTGTGACGACCATACACTGTATAAAATAAAGACATATTCTCCGAGATGTCATCCATAGGTTTCTGAAAAGCCAAAATAAAGTTCAAATTGGCGGCTCCCAGTGGCTCTGGCCATCCCCATTTTGGCAGTGCCTGACTAATCAGCTAATCCAAAATTGAGTAATAATGTAACCCATGATGATGTTATTAGGGGTTGTCCTGGATCGCAGGAACCAAACTTTATAGAGTTGTAATTTGTCAAGCAGAACAAATTGTGAAATTGTAAAAAAAACAGTGACCCTCTTCCCAGCCAAGCCATTACAACACATAAACATTCACACCTGTTCTTCATACAAGTAATTTGGACATTTGGGATCTAGTTTTGTGGGAACATTTTGTTAAAAGGCCATTGTTTGTGATTGAAGCTAATAACAGTTGAGCTTTTTGTAGAAAAAAGTATGTGTTCAATTAAATAACAATACATTCTTAAAAGATTTTCTATACACAATTTTTCTTCTCAAAGCCACCTATTACATACCTGCCAGTCAGCCATTTATAGCACAACACAGATAATGGGGCCTCTTGCATTCAAGGTAGAATATAATCTTGAACAGAAGCTGAAATATGAAGCTGACCAATTAATATCAAAATGATAATGGTGATCATCATTTATAACCACTTAGAGATAATAAACAATAAATACCAATAGTGCTTTCAAAATTAAGATTCATGGGAGACCACCTTATTTTTAATGTTTTTTAATCATGTTTACTGATTGCCGGTGCAGAATTCTCCAGGTGTGTAATTGTGTTTCTGTGGCTCTTACAGGTCCTGAAGGAGTGAGTGTTCAACTCACAGAACGTATTTCATGTTGAATAAACACCTGCCGCAAGATTTGGTAAAAAGCCTGTCGGCTCCACCTTTCTATTTAAGAGCCATTGCCTTTTGCTGCTCTAATTCTGGCCCCCATTAATTTCTTCACAGTTGTGTGTGTCTGCCATTGGTCAACTGTGCCTTCTTCCTCTTAGAGCACATTTCCTGCCTGTGGCAGCTCCTCTCAGGGGAGTGACACTCATTCTCGTCTGTTGGAGAAAGAGGAGAATACACTTCTCACACAGTAGTAAAGCAGACTATACTCCAGGCCCAAAGAGACTAGTGCTTCCCCTTTACTTGACCTCGTGTGGACTGAGATGTTCTCAGCAGGCAGCGGTCGACTGCTGCTGTTTCCAAAATACTCAGTGAGAGCTAGAACGCAGCAATGGCAGTCCCTGAGCAACAGGGCCAACGCAGGACCGCTTGGCTTCAGATAATGACACACGCACGCACGCACGCACACATGCACGCACGCACGCACACACACACACATCCTCTCAAGGGAGCTGAATTATATTGCATGTTGGGTTCAAATACAGGTGATGGCCTTTTTAAATAACTAAATGATTGTAATACAGTGGTTGTTTAAGCACGAAATGTGATGCCATGAAAGTACAGCAATTGAGGGAGTCATTAATCACCACCGTATCCCCTAATGATTCTGTAACTGGCAAAAATAAATTAATCAATGAAATGCCCCAAGCTCAAAGGCCTTTTTTGATTTTACAATAAAAATGTAATTCTGTTGGAAGAGTTTCATCATGCCACATAAATGCCCTTTTTGACTTTCAAAAAAGAGGGCTCCAGGCAAAGGTAATTCATGCCAGGGAAGAAAAGAAAGACACCTTTGTGCAGGCAGGATAAATCATCCTGTGACTAAGAGCCTGCTATGCCTCCTTGTCACACACAGAGGAATTCTTTATTCCACTGGGACACTCATAAACAATTCCATATTGCGTAATTGCTTCATAACATGGTTTTTCATTTATTCAGTCTCTCTCTGCTTTTTAGCACTTTATCACCATGCCTTGTGCAAAAGGCAGATTACTAGGTTGCCAGTCCATCACAGTGCCCATATTCATATTTAAATTCACACTTGTTAAGTAAATGTAGGAACAACATGCAAACTTCACAAGCCCTGAGCATTCTTGTTACAAGGCAGCAGTGCTGACCACTCAGTCTCTGTATAACTCTATGCTTTTGTGATATCAGACATATATTAATGTTGGCTGTTCATAGAAATTCAGATTGTGTCCTGGTTACGTCTGCAGATGTGTTTAGGCTTCGATATAATAACATCACTTATAGGTTTTCTGTGGAGAATTAATGCGGAAGATTATGTGACAACATTTTATATACAATGTCTCTGTGACAAAATGCAGATAAGACTGCTATATGGATCTACATGTACATCATCACATTCATTGCACTGTGCTGTGAGCTTGCGTGTTATACTTTGAATGGGAGAAAGAAAGATTTTGTCAGGCTTGGCCTTATTTTACGTGTACATTTCCTCTACTTGTGCCTGAGGTGTGGAACAGGAAATTTAAATGTTCAATGAAAAAGGATACAAGGAGTGAAACATTGCCCAAGGTTGTAGAAAAGAGTCAGGATCCTCCAAGCGCTTGGTAATGTTCTGACCCCAATGTAAGTCCATCAGTGCCATTTTGCTAATGAACTGATCTATGATTTACACTGTGTCAGTGGAACTCGTTTCCTGCCGCCGCCTCTCACAAAGTGCTGACAGTGCCTCTCTGCATTCGGCAGACCCTTTGTGTGATTGTGAGTAAGCTGATTTGTGTTATTCATCTTAAATCCCTGATCCAGTCTGGTTGCCAGTTGATAACTTTGGGTCACTGCACACAAAAGGAAAATAAATACTTTAGGGGGGAAGTTTTATTGTATAAAACCAATAACTGAGCTACTCTGGGTGTATGGTGTTTGCATACAGATCTGTGCTTATGTAATTCATGATGCATACTCGAGATGCCTTATATTCAGCACATATTTTCAACAAAAAACAAAATGTGTGTGTGTGTGTGTATGTGTGTGTGTTTGTACAGCACTTTTTAAACCTTTACATTAGTATTATTATAGTTGATTGAGTGGCCATTGACGCTGAAACAACACAATGCACAGGTGCAAAAAATGATTTTTCCACATTTTTATAAAACAAATCCCTGTGAGCGCCTTAGTCTCTGCTCATGTGATCATAAGGTGTAATGGGGAAAAGGTAAGAGCTGTGGGACATATGTGGCATAAAGTGAACATCCTGAAGTTTAATGAGGCTTAATGTTGCAGATGCGCGTCTCCTGCGGGCTGCAACTCACTTCACACATGCTGGCACTTTTGTGAGAAAATAAAGTCAAGCAGAAAGCATCCATTAGGTCATTGTTTCTTTTTTTAGTAAAACCCATAGAAATCACTATGTTCAGAGAAGACAGTCAATAAATTACAGGTAATGGAGTGCACCTCCATCCATACGATAATATGGAGATACATACATAACTCATATTGAAATCAAGACATTAACACTGAACACTCACAACTTCGATCACAGCTTAGATTTACCGTCTTATCAAGTGTTTTTTTAAAAAGGGAAAAATAAATGTTGATTGTTTTTACTCTAGCACCTCATTCACACACACCTCAATCAGACACATTCAGGCAGAAAGCGAATCAAGAAGAAGAAAGCAAAGCAAATCTTTTACCTCTTGTACACTTTTCAGCAAATTTGACCGCTGGAACCTCTTGTCCAACCGCTTTCAAAATCACATTGTTGTTTGAAATGTTACTAACTACAAATCTGGAACAAAGCCTTTCTAAAATAACGTTGTGTGTCTCTCTAGGAACAGCAATTTTGTTTTGAAAAAGGATCTAATGTCGCTTATCATTTCAGTTTTTTAGCGGGCAAATACCATTTCCCAGAAGCCCTATACCTCAGGGGGGCTAAATGGCAGGTCTTCACAAATATGTTCAGGTACAAAAAAAAACAGTTCAAAGGTGTACAAAAAAGATATGTAAATGTTTATAGAATAATAAATATAGCCTTGATTATGGAAGTGCAATTGACTAACTCTTGAAACAGTTGGCTGTTTTAAATGACTAGTTTTTGAGAGTAGTAATGAAGCTAAAAATTGTTACTGGCATAAAAAGTGAACAGAAAATATTTGAACCAATTTTACACTAGCTACATGTGTTCTGCTGTGAAAGTGTGGAGATCAGCCTGGGCAGATAAAAAAAAGAAGTTTTTTTTAACTGCAGAGATTATAGCTAATAAATTGGAAAAATTATTTTAGAAGAGAGTGTTGGTGAATTGTATCGATATGGACAAAATTAAACTACCGTGATGTAAGTTCAACTTTGTCACAAAAATTTCAATTTCTTAAAAAAAAAAGAAAGGTTTAAATTTTTTATGACAAGTACTATAGTGGATGCTGATTGACATGGAAAGTAAAACACTTCATTGTTTCAGAAAAACCAGGATAAGAAATGCTGAATGAATGATTGCATTGAGCTACAGAACCTAGTTGAACAGAGACTAGCTCGAACCTGATGTCTCGGCTTCGTCTCCCTATAGAAACAATAGACAAAGCTACAAAAATATGGCACAAGTTGTATTAACCCAGAGGAATCCTGTGAGCTTGAATGCAAGACTATTTACTGTTTGTTTGCTCGATCGTTTCAGTTATTAGAGCCCACATGCCTCCCACGTTAAATCATTATTTTCAAATATACACTCTTTTTGAATGGCAAGTACAAGCTCAGGGCCAATATCAATAATATCAATCCCCCACTCTCCCACGGCAGAGAGACAGATTTGTGTGTTTTCAGATGATAATGTCCTTCAGTCCAATTTTATGAGGCATTTTTCATTGATTGTTTATTTTTCAACCACAGTAACACTGTAATTAAAGTTAATGTTGTGTGCCTGGTCGTCCTACAACACTATTAATTATTTTTCAGACCGTGGGTGGCGAGGTCATGGTGTGAAATGGCACTGCTCCAGTTTGTTTGAGTGATTTCTCTAATAGACATACAGGCAACAATATGATTTGTCATATACTGTGTGTGTATTGCTGTAGTGATTGCATTACCCAGACAGACAGATCAGTGACGGGGGAATGAGGGAATCCTAACTTAATTTAGAGATAATAGCAGATGCTCTGTTGTCTGCCAAGCGTCTCCGAAGAGACCTGTCTAGGGTCGGGAGAAGGGTCTGGGTGAGTGTTGAGACATGGTGTCTGATGGCATGTCTTTTTCATGTTGTGATAGTGACTCAGCTGGCTATTTTCACCTTCGCTGTGGCCTGCTGTCCTGTCTCTTCCAACCCCATTGCACCTACTGCTGCAACACTATCATGTCTACCATGACACACTCACAGCCAGTCACAGCTTCATGTTTCTCATCGGAGAGCCTCAGGGAGAAATGGTCCTGAGTGTTGACAATGGCTGTAATTTTTTAAAAGAGGGTGAGTAGCTGTGTCTCTTTATTCAGCTAACGTGATTACAGACCTTCTCTTTGCTTGTGTGAGCACACAGTGTAATCTAAAAGCAACACCTGGGCCACTAGGCGATGCAAAATAGACGGCATGCCAAAGTACTGGCACACCCCTGAAATGAATTAAGGTGGGCTATTCAGGTTTGTCCTGACCTTGGGGAGATGTGCATACTGGTTTATGCTCTCTGTGAAACAAGCTGAATACAGTCTTTTATTACAGAGTAACTGTGAAATATGTAATGTATGTTAATCCATCTAGGATTGGGGGGAGGAAAGCCAGGTTCTGAAGGGACAAAATGATGGTATAAAGAGAGAAGGAGATAGGAAAGAGGAAGTAGAGAGGACAGAGAAGGAAAGGAAATTGGTTCAAATAGGACAGTGAAGAAGACCCGTCGAGGGAGAACGAGACTTTGAGAAAATGATAGAGAGGTGTCAGGCACAGGCAGGAGCAGGCAGTCAGATACAGCCAACAGATGGAACGGATAGAGAGAGCCAGAAAAGACAGATGGAAAGACAAGGGCACATTCACTGTGCAGCTGAAAAGCTCCCTGAATCCCTGAATTTTTGTCACACGTCAAGTGTAACACATATCTTATGTCCATGTGATGCAAAGTGCAGCATGACATCTATTTCTTTTTCTGGTCTGAACCTGTAGACCACAGATAATCAGGTTCTGAGGCATGTGACAGGCATGCAACTTGACAGCTCTGCCATGACAATAAGAAAAAATGTAATTCACCTGAGACAGCTGCCATACTGTTGTTGTCCATGGCCTGCTTGGCAGGCCATTTTGCAAAATCAAGATAAGTAACTTATAAAAGAATAAATTGCACATTCATACTTTTAAATGAAAAGTTGTAATCATAAGCAATGATCCCTCCTGAATTCAGTACACAGCTGCAGGCCCCTCAATCAATTCATTCCAGTGGAATTAGAAAGTAAGTGTTGCTGAACTTTGGAGAAAGTTATTAGACATGAGTCAATGGGACAAATAAATCTTTTGAATAAACTATGTGAAATTCTTTGTCCTCTTAACAACTGAGCCAGAAGTTAGATAGTATATGTTAAATAGTCTTTTCAAACCGACAAAAGCTGACAGAAGGTTATGGTTTGAAGGGCAACATATGCTCAAGACCCAAAAATGAGATAAAATAGAACTTAATTCAACTTTAAAAAAGGTGCTTCCTGAATGTTTGGTACACTGAGTTAACCCTTGTGTTGTCTTCCTGTCAACCGTGGTCACTTTTTTCAACATTATTATCACTTGTCCAAACACTTTTGTCACTTTTTGAATGTTGTGGGTCCTTTCTTCATGTTTTTGGTGTCTTTTCCAAAGGTTTTTGATATTTTTAATGTTGTCTTATTTCGACGGCTCATTTTTCGTGACAAAAATAAAAAAAAAATTCACTGAAAACGGGTCAATTTGACCAAAGGACAACATGAGGGTTAAGCTAATAGAGAGAGTCTCAGAAAAATACGAATGAATTGTATTGGTACTACTAGCCTACGATGATAATCATTTTTGAAAATATTTCTAGAGCACCAATAACCAATGCAACCAATAACCACGCAAACCCTAACCCTAATCTAAGCCAAAAGGGGTGCAGTGTGAGGGAACGCATGAGGTGCAACAGGTTGCAGCTGTAGCTCAATGACACAACCCGCCCCGAGCCAACACCGACAGTGAGCTGGGGAGAGGCAGACAGAGGAGATGCTGCATTTGTGATCATAAATTAAACCAAAACTATATTTACTACTATATTTTCCAATCCATTTATCTCACTCTCTGTTGTGTCTGCTGCCTTCCCCAACCTGTTGTGTGTCTCCCCTTTTCTTCCCTGTGTGTTGTCTGTTGCCGTGAGGGCGTTTCCGGGAGATTCAGAGGCGTGGCTTCCATCAACACTCCGTCTTCCACTCAGCTGTTTCCCATCACTCATCATCCCACTGCCTTTCATAAACCCGGGCTGACCGTCTCCTCAGCGCCAGATCGTTACATGCATTACTGTGGTAACTAGGCCCCCAGTCGAATCCACTCGTGTTTTCTTCTGTCTGTGTTCTCTGACTTACCTTGTGTTTCCCTCGCAGATCCGTCCGTTGTCCGTCAGTGCTGCCTACCATCATCTCTACCTACCACCCTCAGTCTGCGTCTGTGTCTGTCATCCCCCGCTCTAATTAAACCACCTAAACTGTACTCAGTCTTTGTACATTCATTATCTCTGTGGTTCTGTCCTACTGAAACGTTACAGAACGATCTGGCCAATATGGACGCCACAGAGGTACCGCAGCCCCCGGAGACCGACGGCATCCAGCGTGCTATCCAGTCACAGGGGACTTTATTGGGTCTACATAACCAGCTCATCCACACGCTTCTGGAGAACAATCAACAGCTCTTTGCACAGGTCGCCCAGTTAACGGCACAAGTATCACGGCTGTCTGTTTCCTCACCTTCCCTTTCTGCTTCCTCTGCTTCTCCGACTGCTCCCACAGACACGGTGGCTCCCTCCTCTCCTCGTGAACCGCCTATCAACGCACCGGAACCTTTCTCTGGTGATTTGGACAAGTGTCGTGGGTTCCTCCTCCAGTGTGGGCTCATATTCCAGCAACGGCCACAGTCATTCCCAACGGAATCATCCAAGGTACACTATGCCCTGGGGTTGCTCAGGGGACGTGCTCTGGCTTGGGCTGAGGCGGTGTGCTCCAACCGTCTACCCTCAGGTATCACTTTTGACACTTTCTCTGCGGATTTGAAAACTGTGTTTGACCATCCGGATCATGTTGGCAGCGCTTCCAAACGACTGTTGGCTCTCAGGCAGGGAACTGAGAGCGTGGCTACATACTCCGTCGACTTTTGGACACTAGCGGCGGACTCCCAGTGGAACGAGGAGGCATTACGGGGGGCATTCCTGAACGGTTTGAGTGACGTTATCAAAGACGAATTAGCTGTTCGGGATGACCCTGTAAACCTTAATTCTCTCGTGTCTCTTGCCATTACACTGGACAACAGGTTGCGGGAGAGGAAGCAGGCGAGGAGCGGCCGAGCTCACCCTCCCGGCCGGGCTGCGGCGCTGTCGAGGGCCCCTCCCACTAACTCTCCGCTGTTACCCTCTGCCTCCCCGGCTGGTACATCCAGAGAGGCGGATGAGGCCATGCAGCTGGGTCGGACACGGCTCTCTCCTGCGGAGCGACAGCGTCGCATGTTGGCTGGTGAGTGCTTGTACTGCGGCGATGCATCTCACCTTGTTGCCACCTGTCCCGCTCGGCCAAAAGGCACGACTCGCTAGCTTACGTGGGCGTTCTAGCGAGTCCTGTTGAAAACATTATGCCCACAGCACCCCGGTTAATGGTCCTAGCCACATTACAGTTCAAGACTCTCTCTCTGCCCCTCCCCCCCTCCTTGACTCCGGGCGGAGGAAAATTTATTAAACCTAAACTGGCAACTCGACGGTTTTCCCAGACCCGTCGACAGCCCCACTTCGCTCCAGCCAAAAAGGGCGATCCCTGCTAGGTTCCATCAGACCGTCCCTCTTCCCTATCTTGCCCGTAACCATAGGGGCCATCACTTCAGTTAGTCCGTTCCCCCCCCCCTCTCATCCTGGGTTTTTTTTGGTTGAAGCCCCAAAACCCCCAGATAGTTTGGCAGCACATTAACTACTGGAGGACCGCTGTCACCCAGTGTTTTGGTCTGCCGACCCCCGGGGGTGTGCTCCCGCGTCCCCGGACCCTCCTTCTATTTGTCCCCGCCCCCTCCGTATCTGACCGGGCGGGGGTTTTTTTAAGGGGACAGACCCTTCCCTCCCCTCCCAAACCTTAACGGCCCATAGACCTGGGGCCCCTGAGCACCGTCCCCTGGGAGTGGGGTGAAAAATTGTCCCGCCGGAGAAGAGTTTGGGACGTTTTTCGGTGAATGTCGCTCCCGGGTTTACCCCCTCGTCGTCCCCCTTGGGGGGGGGTTTCTTTTTTGGGGAAAAAAAAAGTCGCGGCCCCTTTTGCTAGTTTTCCCTTTTGCCTTAACGTTTTAAAACCATTAAAACAAAATCCCCCCTGCCCTCTTTAAAAACCCCTTGGGCCCCCCTGGGGGGGCCCACGGTGTTTCCAGCGGCCCTTTAAAGGATCACCTCGCCCGTGCCGACGGGGGGTTAGGGGGAAGAGGGCTTTTAAATACTCCCTTGGGCCCTTTCGAATACTTTTATGCCTTTTGGTCTTACAAAGCCCCGGGTTTTTCGAACTGGTGAAGCGTTTTGGGGCCTTTTTGTGCGTTTGTTGTGGTACCTCGATGACATTCTCTTTTTTCCCCCTCCCCTGTCGACCACGCCCCCGACGTCAGTCCGGGCCGGGGCCTTTAAGAAAAAACTGTACTAAAAGCCGAAAAATGTATTCCACCGGCGCTCTGTCCGTTCGGGGGGTTCTGGGGAGGGGGGGCGGGTGCACGGTCCCGAAAAACTAAGGCTTTTACAGGGCCTACGCCCTCCCCGAAACAGCTGCGCGTTTTCGGGCTTGCCTTTTTATCCTTTTCCTCAAATTTATCGGGTACGCCCCCCTTGACCAATCACGCTCCCAAAAGGTCTTTCTCTGGCCCCTGTTTTGACAACCTTGGTGAGGTTTTAAACATCGTTCGTCCCCGCCTTTGTTTAAAACACCCTGACCTGTCACCCTTCTGGTGGAGGTGGACCTTGGGCTCTGGTGTGTGTGCCGTCCTGTCCCAATTCCCCCCCTCCGACCAACTGCTGCCCCCTTGGCTTTTTTTGTCTAAAAATTAAAACCCCTGAAAAGGGAACTCGACGTGGGCAAGGGAGCTTTGGGGGTCAGGGGCTCTTGAGGATTGGGTCCCCATTTGGGGGTTTGCGGAGAAAACCGTTTTGGTCGGACCGCCCAAAAACCGGTTTAAATCCAGTCTACCGGGAGGTCTCATCTCGAAAACCCCGTGGGCTCTGTTTTTTACGGTTTCCCTTTCACCTTGACGTACCGCCCGGGGGGTTCACAACTGAAGCCGGACCCCCGCCCCGGTTTTCGCGCCCTGGGGGGTCCAAGCCCAACGTGTTGCCCCTCCTGTGGGGGCTGCTTTTCGGGGGAATCGAGCGCGGTGAAGGCTCCCCAAAACCCTCAGGACCCCGACCCCGGTGGGGGCCCTGCAAACCGTCTACGTTCCTGATCGTACGTCACATTGTTGCAGGGGATTACACACACGTTTCCTTCTCCCGGGGATGATGACATCCACGCGTTAAAGCGCCTTTCTGGTGGCCGCCATACAGACGTTCGGGCCCTCTTTGGCCTGCCCGCTTTGCGCGGGGTAAGGCCTTACGCCCGCCGGTTTGGCCGCTTCTCCCGCTTGGGGTTTCCCATCCCCGGGGGTCCACGGGGCCGGGCTTCGCCCCGGGCCTGCCCAAATTTAAAAGGTAAGACACTTACTAACCGGGGGTGGCAGATTCTCTAATCTGTCCACTATGATTACCCAATTACCCAGGGCCAGTGAAAAAGGCGCCCTCTTAGCCCCCAACTTGTTTTCCCTCCCCGGAAATCCGTGGAAATTTTTCCGATAAGGCCCACTTTCATTTCTGGTGTTTGGGGGTTTTTGTTCCGCCGGGGTCTTTTTTAGTTTTCCCTCAGGTTCCACCCCCCAACGAATCAGAGGAGGGCAAATCAACTGGAGAGTCCCCCCCTGGGGGGCAGCACAGAACCCCACCCCGGTCGACACTCCCCTGGATCATATCCCCAAATTTCTGGTCACCTCCCCCCCCGGGTCTCTCCCCCTTCGAGGTCCCGGGGTTCCCAAACCCCCGTTGTTTTCCAGCCCAGGAGAGGGAACTTCTGTGCCCCCGTGCGGGAAAACCTCCCCGCTGTCCCCGGGGGGTTTTTCCAGGCCCGGACTCCTTGCTTCGCGTCCGCCCCGCAAAAAAGTGGCGACGGGCCAGGTCCCCGGTCCGCCTTCCCCCGGGCCAACGGTTGGCTCTCATCCAAACTCCCTCTTCGCACGGGTCTGGAAGCTTCCCTCGTACCTGGGCCCTTTAAAAAGACCCCCTCGTAACCCCTGCGGCTGTTTTAAAGTGCCTGCCCCTGGGGGGCCTCCCACTTCCCAGTCTCACACCTAAGGGGTTCCTCCGACCCCCTCTGCCCCCGGAGGACCGCCCCCCCTGTTCTCTCGTCCACCCCGGCCTCAGGGTCCCCGGCTCCTGGCGCCCGGAGGCGGGGAGGGGCCTGCAATATTTGGTGGACTGGGAGTGGTACGGGCCCGAGGAACGGTCTTGGGTTCCCCGGAGATTCATCTTGGATCCCCAGCTGGTGAGGGACTTCCATAGGGACCATCCTGTTGGGGCTCCTGAGGCGCCCGTTGAGGGGGGGGTTACTGTTGTGTCTGCTGTCCTTCCCCAACCTGTTGTGTGTCTCCCCTTTTTCTTCCCTGTGTGTTGTCTGTTGCCGTGAGGGCGTTTCCGGGAGATTCAGAGGCGTGGCTTCCATCAACACTCCGTCTTCCACTCAGCTGTTTCCCATCACTCATCATCCCACTGCCTTTCATAAACCCGGCTGACCGTCTCCTCAGCGCCAGATCGTTACTGCATTACTGTGGTAACTAGGCCCCCAGTCGAATCCACTCGTGTTTTCTTCTGTCTGTGTTCTCTGACTTACCTTGTGTTTCCCTCGCAGATCCGTCCGTTGTCCGTCAGTGCTGCCTACCATCATCTCTACCTACCACCCTCAGTCTGCGTCTGTGTTTGTCATCCCCCGCTCTAATTAAACCACCTAAACTGTACTCAGTCTTTGTACATTCATTATCTCTGTGGTTCTGTCCTACTGAAACGTTACACTCTCTGGGTTCCCTTGGAAGACTTGCACTGTATAGCCATGATAGTGGCTGTGCATAGATCACAAAGTAAATGGTACAACGTTTGTTTACTGTGTAGACTATAATTAAAGCAGGATACGATTTAATCCCCTACACCATGGGTCTCAAACTCGCGGCCCGGGGGCCAATTGCGGCCCGCGGGAAGATATTTTGTGGCCCCCTACTTGACATCAAAGTTAAGTGTTAGTGCGGCCCGCGCGTTCTGAAACTTTTTGTCATTGCGCTTGTCACTTATGGGCTACCGTAGTAGTCTCCTGACAGCAGCGTAACGGTTGTCAAGCTAGCTAAGTACTCGTTGCGGCAAATGCCTGAGGTTTGACAATGTGATGTCTGTTGTTGTGAAATTCACCAACCATATCAGATCTAGGGGCTTAAAGCACCGGCAGTTCCGCGCCCTGTTTGGAGGAAAGAGTTGGGTTTTTTTGGAATACTTGTTGCGGCCCAGCCAAACCCAGACTCTACTTCCAGCGGCCCCCAAGTAAGTTGAGTTTGAGACCCCTGCCCTACACCATATACATTAAAGGAGAATTCCGTCCAATTTTATGTTAATCTTGATCGCTGTAAATATGCGAGTACTTCCCAACCTGAATTAGTGCAGGCAACACTGAGTAGCTGCAGCTACGTGTACAAGCTTCCACTGAGCTAAAACGGCAGTTAACGGGGCAAGTTTTAGATTGCCTTTGTGCCTCTTAACAGAGATACATTGCAATTATTATGTCTGTACAACATGAGCTATAAATCAAAACCTACATCGTGGATAAGGTGGGACTCCAGTTAAATCACACTTTTGGTATGGTATGACCAGTAGCGTATCATGGCAAACTTTACAAAGGCATTTCTGTGAAACTGACATAAATGGGTTAGTTAACTGACTTAATGTCTGTTCTCTGATTTGGTGCTGTTACCATTTAGGCCAGCTACACACTGGATTCTGCGTGGCGTGTCCGTTTTTATTTCGGCTCCCATGTTAACATGTTAGAGCTGACACACTTCCTGTATGACACGCACGTCTCACGCTAGGCTGGAGCTGGGTCAAAATCTCATGCACGCTATTTTTCACGCGACATGCGAGTGGGTTGGAAGTGTTTACAGGCACAATAGTATCGGAAAAGATGTTTATATATCATTTTGACACAAGTACATATTAATTAATGACATGTTGATAGTTGAAAGTCTCTAGGTTTTGACTTAAATGCAGATTTAAATCTAATAAAAAAAGAAAAACCTACCCTAATGTTATTGAAATAAACAGACAACCCACTTAGGCTGGCTACACACTGGCTGCGTTGCGTTTCTGTTGTGTGTCAGTTGCGTGGCGGCTGCTTGGATTTGTCCTACACACCAGAAACGTGTCTGATGTGGCTCTGCTGCTGCTAGGCAACGTACAGGGAGGACTATCTCGGGACATAGAGTTGACAGATTCAAACTCTGAAAAATGGGTAAGTGGGCTGTCTCTTTATTTAAATAACATTAACAACTTTGTGTAGCTGTAAAGAGCCTATGCTGTAAGCCTAACTGATGTTGGACCGTCACACAAAATTTATTTGAAAAAAAAAAGTATTACATTTATATCTACATTGATGTCAAAACCTAGAGACTTTCAAACATCAACATGTCATTTATTAATATTCATGTCAAAATGACTTATAAACATCTTTTCCTATTCTATTTTGCCTGGAAACGCTTCCAATACACTCGTGTGTCATGTGAAAAATAGGCGTTGGATCTATTTCTAGCATGCACCTGTTTTCAGCGCGGCTCGAGCCACACGTGACACAGGCGTGTCACGCAGGCAGTGTGTAAGCTCTAACAGAGGTGGAAGAAGTGTTCAGATCCTTTTCTTAAGTACTAATTAAAAGTACTGATACCACACTGTAAAAGTAAAAATCCTGCATTGAAAATGTTACTTAAGTAAAAGTATGTAGCATAATCAGGAAAATGTACTTAAAGTATTAAAAGTAAAAGTACTCAATGCAGAAAGATCCTCACATTTTATATAATGGAAACAAACAGTTCTGTGTTTAATGGTATAATCATTTCAGCTAGACTTATTGGCCTATATATTGTTGAGTAGTTTTGTCTACAATAAAACATTGTATTTTATAAACTACATGTGTTTTGTGTGCAAAGAAATCTTAAGTAACTTGTAACTAAAGCTGTCAGATTAATGCAGTGTAGTGAAAACTATAATATTTGTCTCTGAAAAGTAGCAGAGTAAAAGGAGAAAGTGGCATGACAAGAAAAGACTCAAGTAAAAGCAATTGTACCAGCATATTAATGCTTCTAGACTGAAAGTTTTTATTTGTTACAACTAAAGAGATGATGATACTGAGAATAATAGGCAAATGTTGCAGCCATAAAATGTGCTCCACTTGTTTAGTTTAAGGATGGATGCACCAAGTGCATGCAGTGCCAAGGCAGTTCTCTGCTTGAGGCTCAGGGCAGCCCAGCTGTTGGATGTAGTGCACAAAGTAGTGCAGGGTCAGGTGGGGGTATCATTAATTAAAAGCATGTGCTCCACGGAAGTGCCTCTCTGCAATGCAATAAAACAAGTTTATAGGCCTCCGCTGCCCACATTCTTTTTTGCCCACTTTTCATCTCTATGACAAAATGCCCTCTTGCTGGTCAGAGCATAACTCTCTGCCCACTGACAGCTCCAGGATTACAACTGTGGGGAAAAGGGTGAGGTGAGACGGAATGGGAGGTGACAACTGGGCTCCTCAAAGTCATCATGGCATGCAACAGCGTGCATGCTGATCAGTTGTGGGAGAGATGAAGGAGGAAGGATGGCAGGACAGGATCGTATGGCCCGGTCCCTGGGAAGAACAGCCACCTGATCCCACAGCTGCTGGTGCAGCCCAGGCGCCTCTCACTCTCCCACTCAATAGGTGGAGACAGGAAGGGCTGACATGAGCAGAGTGATATGACTGGAGCCTCAGCTGTTTCCATCAGCTCTTTGTGTCTGCGTTCACACCTAGGCTGTTCACATCAGATCTTAGATAAACAGTATCACTGTCAAAAGCAGTGGTGGAATGTAACTAAAATACATTTACTCAAGTACTGTACTTTCTAAATGTGAAATATGTGTACATTTATTTTATTCTAAAACGCAAGTGCTGTGAAATTGGGGCTTTTAACCCCAATTTATAAGATATCTAATTCAATTTGTTTCATCCTTATCAATGTGCATAGGTACAGCACTATATTTTCATAAACTAATACTTTTGGCAATACAATGTGGAATGCATTGTGAATGCATAGTTGTTTTTTGGAGAGGATATGAAAAAAACATGGGATTCAGGTAAGGAAAGTGCAGGCTAACATCAAAGCCATCACACAAAAGACAGGAAGAGCTATCCCATGAAAGATTGATGAGGCACTTAAAACTAAGATTAAAAAAAAACTATAAAGGAAAACAAAAAGGAATCTTTTATAACTCATCATAAACAACAGAGGGTCTTCGCTTTCACAAGAGAACTCCTGAAATATAGATTACTGGACTTGCGACCCGGGATGACTGGTGTGCTGTACCAAGTCTGTCTGTTTCAGCTGTGATGGGTCTTGATAATGGGTCATGATTTATGGATGCCACAGAAGAAGGAAGAAAAATGAGTTCCCTGCCCTCCATTGTTTTATTAATCCTTCAACACTTGATCTTAGACCTTTGGCCTGGGATCTTTTTGTGTTTTAGAAACAACCAAAACGAAATGACAAACATAGGAAGAGGCATTTCCCATGAATCGATATCAGAAGCACTATGTGCTTCACAGTGGTACAGCAAAAGCTTTTCAAACAATTAGAAAAGACTGCCATTGATTGAATGTGTATGAGTCTCTGTTGGCATAAGACAGAGGCTTTATTGCTGCAAGGGGCTTCTTTTAAAGTGTTCAGACAGTTTGGTGCCTGGTGTGTGAAATCTGTGATATCAATACTGAAATCGGAGTGTGAGTGTGTGTGTGTGTGTGTGTGTGTGTGTGTCTCTCTCTCTCTTTCTCTCACACATACACACAAAGTGACAGATATAGGTGGGCTATTTCCTGGTCAAAATCCATAGGTTATTGAGAGGTTTTACCACCCTAGCAAAACAGCTCTAAGCATTGCAAAGTGAGTGTGTCGGTCAGTCGGTCCAGCAGTCCAGACTACAATATCTAGCGTCTACTTGACGGATTGCCATGGAACTTGGTACAGTCACCCCTGGTCCCCAGAGGATGAATCCTAATGACTTTTGTCTTTTAGTTTACTGCAATCAACATGATGACATTTCTCTCAAACAACTTGATTGATTACTATGGAATTGGGTACATACTACTGTGCTTTTTTCTTTTTTTATCTAGCACAACTAGCATGTCAAACTCTTCACATATACTGTACAGTGAAATATTGTAGCATCTACAAGAAGGATTTGCACAAACTTTTGTACAGACATCTGTGGTTCCCAGGCGATGAATCCTAATAATTTTATAAACCCCTGACTTTTCCTCTGTAACGCCAATTAATCTTAAATGGGCGCTATGCAGTTTTGACCATTTCTTCGCTGTTTTGCTTTTTGCTCACAGGTTTTTCAGTCAATTGTTCGGAATAGATATTTGGCATCTCCGATGTTTACTTACTCGGTCAGCCTGTCATTTCCTCTTTCTCTGTTCCTCAGACAATGCTTTCCTAGCTTTCTGCTTCTTTTTTGCCGGCTCAGCCGTGACGATAATGTGAAAGACTCGGAAGAACTCCATCGCTACCTTGATAACAAGTTCCTGAATGGCCGTATGTAGCAAAGCAATGTGTGACATTGCGAGACCTGATATCACGCAATATTTTCTGACGTTGAGTCCTGCGACTCGACGGCCTAAAGTTGCAAGGGTGGCTTTTCCGCTCAACGGCGCTAGGGGGAAGCGAGACAACAACCATTCAACTCGAAAAAAGTCATATAACCATTCCATTGACTCCAAAGCTGTTCATTTAAAGTAAATTAAGCTTAAAAAACAGCATTGTCCCCTTTTAAAGCCCTGTTGTGCTTAAATACAGTTTCACAGAGCCATCAGCCCGGCTGTGATCGCTTAGTCTTGTTCATTGCTGCCCTCAATTTACCCCTCACTGTCAGGTCTACCCCATTTATTGCCACATAAAAATATTATCTAAGACCCATCTTTTGATTTTGAGTCCCCACAATTAACATAACTAGATAATTGCTTTAATTCAGCCTATTTTCCTTTAAAGCTTTTTTTCTACTTTTCCTCGTTTTGCTTATCAAGTTTAACCGCTCTGTGAAGTTTAAAAGCTCTGTGTTTTATTTAAATATGCTCTGTAAATTAAATTAAAAAAAAGAACTTGACTGTTTAAATCAGCTTGAATGATTTGAACACAGAAGATCTATACTAACTACTTATATGTATGGCATTAACCAAATTGCATTTTTTTTAATGTCCTGATTTGAGTTCATGGTACATTTCACATGACATCACAATGCTGGAAATAAATTACTGTACACTTACATAGAGCGGCCACTGATAAGTGTTTCCTGACAAGCTGCCATCTTACTGTGGGAATTTAAATCCCCTTGAGGGTGGAATTAGTCATGTTAATAACAACTTTTTAATTCCATCAGATGGTAGCAAGAGGGAGATAGAAAAGCAGTTATCAGACAGCCAAAGCTGGAATGCTGATCATGTATTTTTAATGAACTCGTGGTAAGATCAGACACTGAAAAGGGCTAAACATCTCTGGGATATTTAGTTCCTCTAAAAGCCACAAATGAAATGAACAAATGTCTTGGGTTATGAAGTAAACAGTGGTGGTAGCAACTTTAGCATACAGTGGCGACACTGGAGGGAGAGATGTTTGGCTGGCTGTGACCTTTAAGATGGTTTTCAAATCACCCAATAGGGGTCGTGAGCCTATTGGTTTTTTTCCCCAAGGCTGTTTTTTACAAAAGAAAGTATACAAGAACACAGCATATATGTTTTTAATCTTTACTGTAGGTACTATACACACAAACACATCATACACTCCAGGCCCTGAGGGAACTAAAGGGGCATTCACTCACTTTTCAGTATAGATATTATTTGAGACAGGTGTTCAGAGAAGCTTAACGAAAAGAGGAAATATATTGAGGTTGTAACAAAGCTTTTCTCAGTGTGTTGTAGTTCTGCCTCTTGAGGGTTGTACAGAAAGACGCATGCAAGAATATTAAGAAATTCTGAACTGAACTTTACAACAATTTCCTTTTTTTCTCATGTTCTTTTAAATGTTAATAGTGTATGTGTGTGTATGTGTGCAACCCTGTCTCCTGAAAAAAACATGTTCCCATACAACTAAAGCGCATTTTCAATTACATTTTGAGCATGTGGTTAACATTGTAAACTAAAGCAAACTACAACTACTTAGTTAGGTTTCGGCAACAAAACCAGAAATATACTGATTTTCTTTTAATTTAAGAGGCTGGAGGAGTTTAGTCAAAAAAAAAAAACTCCCTTTGCCAATAATACATTTTTCTATGACCCTTCAAAACGACTTAGGAACAATTTATTGATGTCTTCTGTACTGGTTTGCGTTTGGCAAAGATGTACAGATATCAATTGTTTTTTACAGCCATGACATACATGATTTAACCTCTGCTTTCTTATTTTACACATCACACTCCACAATTATGGTGGCCATTCCAGTAGATTTGCTCACTAACATTGTTGTGGGAACACAACATGCATGGAAACTAAATGCACACTTCCTGAATTACTGCATTACTTCAAATACTAAGTTACTCCTCTAGTAAACTAGTATTCACATGAAATGAATCAATAAAACAGTAAGACCATTTAACAAAGCAAACTGGGTAATAACAAATTCAACCAATGATCTGGTTGCTATGAACTCGTCACTAGGCTTCCTCAGTCATTGTATATTTTAGCATAGGTTATCCAAAACTCAATTTCTCAGACGAGCGTCAATTTGGGAGCTTGCTACCACTCCTCCCATCTCAAATGCCTTGAAAAGGCTGTCGTTTGCACAATTTCACAAATAATCACCGGGACCAAGAGGAAATTTGAGTCGGGTACGGCTGCAGCCTGTAGACCTCCTGTTTCATGCCCTCCCAGCTGCGTGCTGTCTGCAAGCTTCAACTTTAAAAAAATAAAAGCTTGCATCTGGTCCGCTATGTTTTTGTACTTTGGTGTTTTTGATGTTTTTGAACTAAACAGCGCGGCAATCATGCTAATGAATAGGATTATTTTTTCAGCAGATGCCTTCCTAAACACACTGTCTTACTAAACACACAGCAAAACACTAAACACATTTGTATGCATTTGCCACAGAAATGTATCATGATGTCACTTTCAATGCAATGGCTTTTAATTGAACACACCCATGAACTAATTGGTTAAACACAGCCACCAGGTTTGCAAACACATGATTGCTTAATTGTAGACACACCAATCAGGTTTAAGCACTACATAAAATGCAGCAGGTAAGTTCACCTGCCTTCAACCAAAATGGAACAAGTCAGAAGAAGAAGAAGAATGAGAATGAGAATGAGAATGAGAATGAGAATGAGAATGAGAATGAGAATGAGAATGAGAGTAAGAGCGGGAATTCACAGAGGAGGAGAAGGAGGAAGAACTGGAGGCCCAACCAGAGGTAGAGGCCGAGGTGGAGAAAGAGGAAGACCTGAAGCCGGAGAATGTGCTCAAAGAAGAAGAGGACCAAATTTACCAGATTAAATTCGTGCAACACTGGACCATGTTGTGAACCACGGATTGACGCTGAGGAAGGCTTGACTAAGAGTTCAGCCAAATCTTAGCAGATATACAGTAGCATCTGTCACAAGGACATTTTGACAAAGAAACAGGTCAAAAAAAAATTGTCTACAGTTACAGTAATCAGCTGCTTATCTTATGGACCATATCGGCACTTTTGATACCCCTTCCTGTGACATGTTACAGTAGGTTACATGTATTATTTTTCTACATAGGATTGAGGGTCGAGAACAACAAGGAGGAAGGGGTCCCATATTCACGCAAGAACAAGAGAGAGAGATCATAAACATAGTTTTGGCTAATAATGCTGTCAGGCTCAGAGAAATCCAAGCCAACATAATCGGTGACCATGCCATTTTCAATAATGTCCGTCAGGTCTTTCTGTCAACTCTGGCACGCATCCTGAAAAAATATCAGGTTCAAATGAAACAAGTTTATTGAGCGGAATTCAGAGAGGGTTAAACGGCTGCTGCATGAGAATGTGGAGGTACGTATGTATTTTTCACTCTAGCACTGTGATGTTGCATACTGCACACATGACCTTTTTAAAAGTGCACTGACTGTATACTAGATCCATCCTGAAATAAACATTCTTTTCTTTCACTGTATTTCAAAGAGTTTTACAGATGGATGCTGAAGAAATCTTGCATGAATACATGTACATAAGGGAGGCAGGGTTCAACCTTACAAAAACAAAAAGGAGAAGCAGAAATATCATTGGCCACAGGGCTATAGTCAATGTCCTGGGGCAATGTAGGGGCAACATCACCCTTTGTGCTGCCATAACACAGGATAGGGCCCTCCTCCGTCAAGCCAATATGGGCCCTTACCACACACCTCACATTCTCTCATTTGTGGACCGATTGTGCAACATCGTCACAGCAGTTAACCAAATGCACCAGATGCAATACATTGTCATCTGGGACAATGTGTTATTCCACCGCTCTGCTCTTGTCCAGAACACGTTTTGTTGTTGATTCTCCATGTTGACATGTTGACTTATTTGGGTATGTGGAGAGAAATAAATTATATTTTCCTCAGTCTGCAGCATTGATATTGGGTAGTGTTTGGGAAACTTAATGTGTATTTGCACTTTCTCTGTGTAGGTCTGAGGTGATCTGCACATTGGGTGTGCGATTGTGCTAATTGTGTGTAATGTTTTAAAAAATCTGTCCCTGCTTTCAAAATAGTGCTTAAGCAATTGAAAAAAACTGTAAGTTGGGCTGACCTTTAAGGTAGACCATCTCTTCTCATTTTAGTGACAAACTGATCCTCTAAGTCTTGCTTTAGTAATCTCTCCTTTTCTGCAACTGACAACCACTAAGCTTTATGCAAATAATTAAGGCAATGGTGTCACTAAAATGCAAATGAGCGTAAAATATCATTTGCACCTAAGCACTCTAAGAACCATGGGAAACTCTCAAAACAGAGAATGCAGAATGCGTCTAGTTGTATGGGTACGCAACTTTTAGGAGACAGGGCTGGTGTGTGTGTGTGTGTGTGTGTGTGTGTGTGTGTGTGTGTGTGTGTGTGTGTGTGTATAACATCAAAAAAGATTAAACGTAAAACTTTCTGTTTAATATTTAAAATATTGAAAACTAGGCCTGACTGCCTGATGGGACAAGACATAGATAGTATAATGTTTGTTTCTTGTTTAAACGTTTTATTTGATAAAAAGTCTGAGTAAATGCTGCAGTGATTCTCACAGCTGTGTGAATATATGAATGCTGAAGCTACGGGAAGCATACAGTAGGTCTCATTACATTATAGGTTGTAACTCATTGTAATTGCAAATGTAAAAGTGACATTTTACCTAAAATCAGTCTTTTGAGACACTCAACTTGAAAGGTGTCTTTAAAACATTTATAATTTGCACCTTTAAACATAAGTCAGCTTGAGGTCATGTTAGTTACAGTAAATAGTGACACGTTTTCATTGCACATAAAGTTAAAACATCCACTTAAAATTCTCATAGCACCTCTTCCACATAATCTACCAGTTGTCTGTCCATCCAAAATGCTGAGCTGATGAGCAGGATTGTGAATTTTAGAGCAATCTCATACTCTCTCACTGTCAGAAGAACTGAGTGTTGTAGATTTTTTTGTTTGGCACATATTGAATTCACAGATGGGGAGTGGAAGTGCATTATAATGAGGTTTCTTTGGCCATTCCAATACTTTTTTTCCCCACTGAGAAAACATTGCAATTGCTTGAAACTGTCACAAATCCAAGCAAGAGTCAAAACTTTTTACAGCCACCTTTCAAACATGCAGGGGGAGAGGCACTTTAGGGTTATTTATTGAATAATTGGATATTAAAACAAGGAATTTGTTAAATGCCAAATGCCAATTTAACTGCCTTTTCATGTAAATGTAGAGTATTTAACGTTGCTGTCGGACAAAAACCTTGTGTCCAAAACCGTTGCTTTTCAGGAAATGAAAAACGCTCATTTGAAAACATTTTATTAAGTAATTTACCTTCAACAATGTCAGTTGCCTCCGCATTGTTTTAAAGTCCCATTGGATTACATTTTCTTTTAACATTAATATTTGTTCCCCCAGCTTGCCTATGGCCCCCCAGTGGCTAGAAATGGCAATAGGTGTATCCTGCTCTGCCTTTGAGAAAATGAAAGCTCAGATGGGCCAATTTGGACCTTTCCCCTTATGACCTCTCTGCTTTGCCCGTCCAAAGAATTTGGCCCAGCCATGACAGAGAAACGTCATGGATTTCAAACAAGCAAAGTGGCAGTTGGTCAAGGCCACACCCCCAGCCTCCACCTTGCCCCCCCCTCTCTCCTCCTCAAAAGCTACAGACTCAGAAATGGCACATACTAAGGAAAGCTCATTATGGGACTGGCTCTAGTGGCTGTAATTCTGCACCAAGGATGAATTTTGGGAAAGAGACTTCAGGAATGGTATTAGGGGACCACTAAGGTCTATATAAAAGCACTCAAAGAGTACCATGTAATGAGACCTTTAAATATTTGTAAAACCCACAGAGTTGGGTGACCAATAGTATTAATTTATCAAAATTATATATATATAAATATATATATATATATTTGTATATATATATATATAAATATATATATGTGTGTGTGTGTTTAAAGTAACACATATACTTTTAATAAAACATTTCCCATTTATATAATGTTAGAGATAAAGTTGTTTCTTAGTGACAAGACCGACCATCTCTAGTATTTAATTCTACGGCTTTCTTTGTCATATTCAGGTGAATATGTGATCACTTTGTCCTATGAAACTATTTAAAACAGTTACTAAGCCACTGGGCTTTTAAGTTTTCTATCGGCATGAGCACAAATGTATAACCTTTTTAACAAAGGCTCACTTGCTCTGCCTCAGGCCACACTTGCCAGTTTGCTTTCTTGTCAAGGCAGAAAGAAAACCTACATAAGAGAGAAGCACGCATAGATGAAAGAGAAGAACATTGGTGACAAGTCAAATCTCTGACAGACAGATGCTGAGAAGCTGATAGCATTCAATTTACATTGTCTGGAATACACATTTACACATCAAACACTTGCCCAGCTTGTTTAAAAGCCATGTGCTTTAAGAATATGTCATTTTTATGCCAGCAGAAAGGGGAACAAAAACTGGAATTGTGTCTTGTAAGCATATTTGCACACAGAATGTGCACATAGAAATACAGCAACACAATGCTGAATCCACATGATTGGGAACAGAATGTGCCCAGGAATATGCAAAGAAAGATATGCACACCAGCACAATGAGATAGACTTGACAACAAAAGACAGACACATATTTAGCTTTGATACCAGATATTCACACCAACATCAAGTCATTCCATCTCACTGCTTTATATGTACCAACATGCTGTTGGAGTGAAGACTGACAATAATAGACTGAAACTGTTAAAGGATAAAAAACAGGATAGGTTAAAACTTAAATCAAACATATTTTATTAGTATGGCTTTTATGTTTTTTTCATTGATGTATTGTAAAAAAATCTAGTGTTTACTCACTTAAATGAACGTGTAGATGTGTTATGGTTGTGTATGTGTTTCAGTTAACTGTTTTATTTCGAAGTCTGTTTTCTCCGTTGTCGGGTCTTGTTTTACTTCCTGCCTTGTGTTTACCAGCCTCAATGATTGTCTGCCCTGTCTGTGCCCTTCTGTAGTGGAGTAAAAAGTACACTATTTCTTTCTGAAATGTAGTGGAGTAGAAGTAGAAAGTGGCATGAATAGAAAGCACTCCAGTAAAGTACAAATACCTCACAAGTACAGTTCTTGAGTAAATGTACTTAGTTACAGTACATTCCACCACTCTCTGTGGGTCTTTTCTAACTTAACATGCTACATAGTCTTCTGTAATTGCACCTTTCAAAACCATTAGATATCACTGTTGAATAAGAAATTTAAAAATATGTAAATCTGAAATGTCATTTCTTGGTTTGGGTTAAAACCAAGATGTAGTTAAGGTCATTGGACCTTGCTTACAATCATAACTATGTGGTCAAGGTTACAGAACAATCGTGGTCGAGGATTTAAGAATCCCATGTTGATTATTGGTGGGAAATAAGAAATAAGAAAAACAGCTGTCTCCTTATCCATCCCGACCTTCTTAAAGGACAAGTGTAACCGCCGCTAGGGGGCTTTGTCACTTGATTATTTTGGGGCATTTGCTGAAATTACTTTATCTGAGCTGAGGTGTACAATCTTGTTTTTGTGGTTTAACCTTACTGTAGTGATGTTGATGTGAATTCTAATGTATGCTGGCCACACCGTGACATCGCTGTTGTTTGTGGTTACATGTGCAACAGAGCACACTTTTGACCACAACCCTTGGTCAGTGACAAAACACACTTTTAACCTGGTGTTAAGCTACTTATTAAACACTTTTCAAACGCACTGTTTAATACTTAGTTTGCATTAAGACATTAATCTGTGCCACAATGTGTTCATTAATTAATTCATAGTTTTATGTTAATTAATACAAACATTCAAAGCGTTATTAATGGACCTAACTAAGATTTTTAACAAATTAAAACAACACACAAAAACTGATTTGCGTGCTTGTTTTACAGCTATTTCTGCAGCTAAAGAACATACAATGGATCATTACCAATTGCAAAAAAATAAAAGAACAATGGACTGTTGTATAACAGACCATTCTATAACACATTTAAGATTTGTAAAAACACACTTTTTTACACTACATCACAATACAATAGGTTTGTAAGCGTTGTGTATTCTTTCAGCCATGAGTCTCTTCTCTCATCTCTGATATTGATCATTCTTCAACTGTGGACTGGAGTAGGGAAGTGTGAATGCTTGTTTGTTGCATGGTGTTTTTCATTTTTATTTTAACCCTAGTTAACAGTATAATGAATTGTTGGTATTTAAAGACAAAGTGGCAATGTATGTCATCATAGAAATTACAAGATAAACATTCAAGTCAAATCCAAAGTTTTCAAAAGTAACCATGTTAAAAAATAACTGAATAACTGATTTAGCTAGGGTAAATAACCACTGTCTCTCGTTGATTGTGTGCATGTGCTTGTATTTCGTCTGTTGTAGACAGATCAATATTTTTTTATGGAGCTGTGCTGTACATATTAGTGCACAGGCCCCTATATCAAACAAAAATAATCCAATGTAATGGGTGTGTCAATGTAAAGAATCATCTTTTTGATATTTAGCAGATGCCCTTAATCCTCAGCCTTGACCGCAAAGAGCACAACAAAGCAAGATACAGTTCTCCTCATGCATGGCTGATCTCAAATTATGGGAGAAAATCTTTGTGACTAATTGCAGATCCATCTTCTAATGTTATTCATGTATGTTAGTTACTGGAAAACATGCCTGGCAGCCATCGATCCTAAGTCACTGGGCCTGGAGGCAGACATATCTTTATTGTATTTGACCTAAACAGCCCTTTCATCTTACTTACAGTATTGACAGCACACAGGGAGAGAGAGAGAGTGAGGCACAGAAAAAGAGAGAGAGATTTACTCTATCCTAATTTGTTCCTGATCACTTTTTCCAGATTCTCCTTAAGCACATTTGTATTAAAGTGGATTTGATGTGTGACGGTTCCTGGATGAACAATGGGGAATATTGAGAAGTTGTAGCACAACAATTAATTTCCACAGATAAAAAAAGTTTTTTTGTTCTGACTGTCTTATGTAAAACACAGAAAATAAAAGGGAAAGAGAGCAAATGGAGTTTTTATTGCAATGCATCCAAATATATCCAGGCAATGTGTTACCAAATATGCGGGACCTATTTATGTCAGTGAGCATCAGTGCATCCCACTTACAGACGGAGAGTACGGCTTCGACTCCTCAGCATGGCCGGGCATACAACGCGTGTCACAGACATAGAAGAGACAGCCTTATTGTTAAGGGAGCTGCAGTCACCTTTTAACCCATATTATTATGGCTAGATTACACCCCTAAATAAGATCTCCACTTCCAAGGCCAGAAGACATTAATGTGTAATGACCAACTCAAATGACCCATGACTGAGCTAGGGGGAAACACGCCTTAGGGGCAAACTGGAATCTACAGAGTAGTCCTTATAGTTTGAGGCATTCAATTATTTTCCACTTAGTATAGTGATGACTATGGGAAAGTCTAGTAAGGCTTCCAACTTCTATGTGTAGTACGAAAGTAGGAAAGTTTTGGTGTTATCACATTGTGCTTAAAGATAGTGAGGTGTTTGCAAAGGGAGAGGGGTGGGGGAGAGATAGCGAGATTGGGAGATGGAGGATGGGGAGGATGGAGATTGTGCTGCATGCAAACTCTGAATAGTTTCTTACAGCAGAAGGAGCACAACGCAGAGACGCCAGGCTGTGTTGCTCGATGCTAACCACTGTTGGCAATGAGGGGGATGGGCTCCGCCCACACATGCAGGCATCGCCCATGAGGCTGCCGCTGATTGAAATGGAAATTTGGGAAGTAATGCTTCGGAGGGTGGAAGTGTCTCGCTCTCCCTGCCAGTCAGTCTGTCTGTTCATCCTGCTGTGCTTTATTACTGTCACTTTCTGTTCACATTAACCTATAATCACTCATGGCACATAATCACTTTCAGTGCGTTCAGCTCCAAAATTCACGTACAAGCTCCAAACTTTAAGGACGTTGTTGTGGAGGTGATAGTTCTACAGATTCCTTTTTTGAATTGGCTGTGAAGAGTAGCAAAGTTAACTCTTAAAAAACTCTTTAATCTTTAAATCTAAATAATACTGATATTGTTAAATTGTGTCATAACTGCCCAAATTAATTCATTGGATCAATTTGATTTGAATGCAGTTTAATAAGAATACAGTTTGGAAGATGAATGTTGATCCAAATTGCAACTATACTCATCCTCTAGCTGGCCTCATAGAAAGCCTATAAATGTTTACAACATACTATTAAGTAATTTATTGAATCATATAAACTTGTACACATATTGTAAGTTGAATGAAGCTGCTAATAAATAATGATTCATCTCGTAACAAGATACTTGACAAAATGTACTGGCAATGTACTGATGTTAAATGTCACAAACAGCACAGCAGCTTTTTTCCCATTCATGCTTGGTTCTTTCGTTTCTGTGTCTGTGTTAAAAGGCAAGATATCAGAATCTTTAAATCTTTGATTTATGCATCCCTAACACAT
Source organism: Etheostoma spectabile (assembly GCF_008692095.1). Classification (NCBI taxonomy): domain Eukaryota; kingdom Metazoa; phylum Chordata; class Actinopteri; order Perciformes; family Percidae; genus Etheostoma; species Etheostoma spectabile. The sequence continues at coordinate 25,654,348 of NC_045736.1, forward strand.
CAGAGAACAAAGCCGAACTATGCTAGCAAGAGGTTTGACAGTGCAGTTGCAATACAATGTATTCAGTCTGTGTATTTGAAAAGGTCATTAATGACGGCCAGGGACCCCTATGGTCAAAACGCCGATATCTCTTTATAGGGCAAACAGGCCTGAGCCTGTCCCTGCTGTGCCTCTCTGTCAAACCCTGGTGTGTGTCACTTTCCAAACAATACCCAAACAAAATCACCCACGTCATCCTCCATCTATTTTGTTATAAAAGATCAAAAGCCCTGGAGCACTAAAGACGAGAGGAAAAGGGTAAATTATATGCAAAGTGAGGGGAGTACGGGGTGTTTGGTTCAGAAGGCTGCAACCTTGTTTATATGGTGAACAAAATCTCTCCCTGTTTGAAGAAAGGTAGTGGACAAAGAGAGCAGGTAAAGTGAGAAAAGGCGGCAATTTAGAGGTGAAACTTAGAGTCCACAGCCATGCTAGCAGCTCTGTGTATTTCATTCAAAACCACATTTGCAGAATAAAAGCCACGGGTTCACCACGAATGTCTGTATATTGCCAATGTTCCAACTCATCCAGTAGTGGTTGAGATATTTCACAGGACAGTTTTTGACCTGCAGATGACGCAAGAGGTCACATTCAGAAGGCTTAATCTTCAGGGGACCATGATGTCTCTACACAATTTCAAGGTAGTCCATCCAACAAATTCAGTCTCGGCCAAAGTGGTTGATCGACTGACTGAACGACCAATATTGCCATCCCTAGAGCCATGCCTTTGGCACAGCTTTGAGAAACATCTGTGCATCTAGATGTTTAAACTCTACTCTAAATAGGCGGTTGTTTCAACATTAGTTCTGTGAAAATAATTCAATGTGTGGTTACATTTTTACATTTAAATATTGTAATTATGGTAATATGTAACATAGAATCTTGTTGTCATACCTATCTCCACAGCACTGTGGAGTAAGGTCTGGCTACACCACACAGACACATTCTAGGACAGGAGAAAAAAAAACATACTTTGAATATTTTTTGGAATATCTTTAAAGAAATCACAATCATTTTGCACATTGCTGAGCTTCAGACACAGCGACGGTGGCTCTACAAAATAGTCTCGCAAAGGAACTTTTGTTAGGTGGAACATTTGCAACCTAACAAAAGTAAATAGCACATTGAAAATGTAATGAAGTTCACTGTTCACAAAATACAGTAACATGAGGAATATTTAAAATTTGCTGGAAATTTGCATGTTTAAACATGATTTGCTCTTCCCAGTGCATTAAAATAAATTTCCAAAAGATGTTTTTTTATTCCTCTTTTTAATCAACTTTAGCATGGGTTAGTAAACTTTCTCAAGCCACTGTACATAAACATAGAAATGCATGGGCCGCCTCTCAATGCCATCTGTACACAACCACATTGTAGTTTGCATAGTGGCCCTCGTCTCCAGAATATATTTTATAGACTCACCACATCTCATCCAATTCAGGTGTTTTGTGTGTGTGTGTGTGTGTGTGTGTGTGTGTGTGTGTGTGTGTGTGTGTGTGTGTGTGTGTGTTGTAAAGCTGAGGGGTAGGACAGATGGAGCAGCAACAGCGGTTTTAGGTTAATGTCAGATTTAAACATGAATCAAGTCCACAGAAAAAGTTGAAATTGATTTAGGATTTTCAGAGATTTTAGCACACGTTACTGATTCTCATCCCCTGATGTATTGATTTGGTATAAGCTCTTATTCAGCTCGCACCCTGTTAATAAAAACCAGCTTCAAAGAATAGATGAATCAGCTAGCCGCTGGTATATGCATGCTGGCCAACACTCTCTTTTTTGTTGGACTGGGTTTTAGGCAGGTCCAGTATTATAGAGTTGGATGGCTGACCAGCTGCTGGACACTGGCAGCACCCCGAGGTTTGAATACCTGTAGTACCAGCTGATGGATTTGCAGCTATACTCTTACTTTTCCACTTGCTACTGTAGCACCTTTTAGCATATGGTGGGAGACCAGGAATAGTTCTGACCTAGTTGGAGCTTCTGTACTTCACCATCAAACTTCTATCTCCCTCTAGATTCTGGGTACCAGAGCCAAAAATCTTCACTAACTTTACACTGCAAGCTTTTATGTATGTTGCTTCAATAAGTACTTAGTTTTTACTGGCTGTAGTTAAGCTTTTAATAAATGTGTCCAATTAAAGCAGGACATTTTAAGCAACTGCACTATAAATGTTTGAAATATTGTCATATAATTCCTGTCATACATTGTTAGTACGTTAATAAATGGTTCATAATTTAAAACAGATTTTAACTATTATTGCCCAAATCTGTGCAAAAACTGCTTATTGAGATACTGTATTGGTTATAATTGTACTTGTTATACTTATTATATAAAAGGCATTGCAATACAGAACGCTTTCCTTCATGCACTCAACAATCTGACTGAAGCCAATGCACCTAATACTGTTTTTCATTACTTTTGATGTGGATCGAAAGATCCCCATGCAGTTCTGACTATTGATTGACAAGCTGGGGTTCTAAGAGCTTTGACAAACAGATATAAGTGGAAATAATCCATGCTGGCCACATTGAGGGTAGTGTCCATTTATGTACATGAAGGTCAGTCAATCGATAGTTGGTATTAAAACAAGAAACACAAGGTGATCCTTTGTCAGATCAATGTGCTGGCAATCTATTGCTGTAACTCCACGAAGTTCTGACCTTTTCACTTGAATTCTGGATCACTCAGTGCCTTTTTTTGCCTGGTCTCCGTAAGCATCAATTTATAAATTAAACTGAATGCATAAACTATTTGCTAGAAGCATTTTTAACATACTTAAACATTCACAATGAAATGTCTGGATAACAATCCAGATGAACTTAGGTTACAACAAAGGAGATTCATTATTCATGATTCTTCCATGTAGCTGTTAGAAAGCTGATTTATGAATATGCTATAAACTACAAGTTCAAGTTAAATGGCACAGATTGTGTCAGGGTTATCCTTTCAGTTGTCTGTGTTTCTGTTGCCAATGAGAAGGTCTCTGTGCATGATAGTTGAGCACCATGGACAACTCCCCACCAAGTGCAATTTTATATACGCTGCAGTTTGAGTTCAGCACCGTGGACAGCTGCCACTGCTCATACTCTCTGTCATACGATATAGTCTAGTAGCCAACTAGGTGAACCCGGAAATGTTGAGTACACCAAAGTTTTATTGCAGAAATGTGAAGTATGGGTCCCCAGTATACGGAAATGACGGATGCTAATTTGCATATGTTGAGCAATTTGCATAATTAGCATAATTAGCATTATTAGCTTAATCGTCCAGTTTGACCACATATTTTGCACTGTATGGCCAATTTCTACAATATGTGAGTGGTTTTAGGGGTTTTAGAGGATGCTGATTCTTTTCTGGCTTTTTCAGATTTCAAAGAGCTAATATTAGTACTTATTGTGATTTATTTGGTAAGTTCCAATTACTTTCAGGCATAATTATAGGTTATTTTTATGGTAAACACATCTTACATTCAGAATCATGAGTGCTTTTGTGAATGTTGATGCATTGTTTTCAGGGTGTACTTAAGCTGAAGCTTAAAACTGGTCTGGGCCAACCGAGTCAGCCCGCCAGACGCAAGGCTAACCAAGAGGGCCTTACCTCCGCACTACACAAGCACACATTGGCTACCACCTTCAAGCATACTGCTATGACTCACAATTAATTAACAAAAGGCAGCTCATCAGCCTGATCCACCAGCTGTGGATATCTCCTTATTTTGGATGAGATAAGACTATGGGCCTAAAGGAAGGAGAGGAACTGATTATGCCCACCCAGGATTCAAGTCCAGTTGTCCTCCTGTTTTGTTACTTGTCAGCTGTGGTTGCAAAGCCGGGTTGAAACCTTGCACATCAGCAAAGTGCATTTGTACAGCTGTAGGTCTGGCCGTAGGCCTACCATTAGTGTTTCTGCAAAGGCAATGATGTGTGTGCTGCATCAACTTATACAACACCCAAGAGCACAAAGAGAGGGATGAAGGTCTGGAGAAGATGATGACAGAAAAGAAGAGGATAGTAAAGATGGTCTGCTGCTTTCCATAGCAGTGCCTGTAGGGGACACGTCTCCATGAAGCAAGCTAGTGACTTCAGTGCTGGGGACCTTTGGCGCTTTTTGGTAATCCATACCTGGCTGCATCAGGTTACAAAGTTCCTCTGATTGTACAGAGCCAGAAAGAAAGCCCTTGTTGCTTTTGTGATCTGTAACTTTGGGGCTTCTGCCTCTCCAATGCAGTGGAGAAGCTTACCAGGAACGACTCTTATGGCATTGAGTGCAGACACCTTCCCCTTCCCAACAGGATATGAGGTGGAATCACATCCCGAAAGAGCATGCTGCCAGAATGGGAACCACATTGGTCACCCAGATTCTCTGCAATGCATTTATGCTGAGAATGGTGCCATTTATCTGTAGGTTAGTTATTATACCAGCCTTCTACACCAATAAAGCATAAAGCACAAGACATCTGTGTCATCACTGAGAATGTGTAACAGTTGAAGCCCCATGTCTGACAACATGTAAGTTATAAGTGATATATCCGCCTCATCATGAGTGGCAATGCTGTCAGCTTTACTGACCATCATGATATTATTTCCTACATTGAAAGTACACAGGAGTTTGCTCAGCCTTTGTTTGTTGTGCTGTCCTTTCAAGACTTTGTCTCGACTAGGTAGAGGTGTAGTCAATGAGAGCTTGTACTCTGTGGAGCTCTGTCCTGCTCTTCTATGTCTCTCATGGTCCTTTGCAGACACCTGCAAATATCTGTCAAAGACAACAAATGTTTGGGTGTCGTAACAATTAAGCCGACGTCCTATGCTGGCTGCAAGATGCACCACTGTCCCAGACGATGGCCAAACACGATAAATGAGCTGGGACGCAATGACAACATCTGGTGGCTGGGTATGGCAGACTGGAACCATGAATTAGCTAAGGAACGGTTAGCCTGCACCGGCAAGCTGATGCTAATTTAGCTAACAGCTATTTTGACTAATCACTAGCTGACAGTTTGATTCAGCCTAAAATAACGTTATTCAAAGTAACACAGTACGAAAAGCAGCTACAGCTAACTAAGATTTTACAGTATAATAAAGACCATGTTTCGAGGATTGTATTTTAAATTTCAATTCAATTTTATTATAGTATCAATCATAACGAGTTATCTCGAGACACTTTACAGATAGAGTAGGTCCCAACAGTTCTAGTAGTTTCTCCAGAGCAAGCAACAGTGCAACAGTGCGAGGAAAAACTTCCTTAAATGAGCACAAGTAGAACTGACGTAACAGCTGTTATATATTTCAACAGTTATTTTCAGTTTTGAGGGTCTTTTACATGCTTCTCAGCTGGGTTAGCTGAATTAGCTGTCAGCTAAACTACAGTTAGCTTTCCAGTGGCGGTGAACGGACTTCTTTAACTATCTACGGGAACAGATTGTGCAGTATCGTAAGGTCATAAATCCACGTTCATCATGGTATCATCTGTGCATGCGGAACATCTTGCACATGCGCAGGACAGATCGTTTTACCAACAAGCTCTGTTGCAGAGCAACAACTTAAGTTATGTTGTACCAAAAATTATTGTTCCTTAAAGTTTTGGTGGTTTGTGATTAGCTTGTTCGATATGGCTATGAGCTAATAACGGCGGCGTTCTGTTTAAGGATGATATGCTATTTGGTGAAACTACTTTCTTTAATGATTACGTTTTCCATAATAAAAATGTTTCAACTACTTTAAAACTAGACTATGCTCCCTTGCTTTACTACATACTTATTACAACTACAACAGCTAGCTGCCACATCTTATTTGCAGGAAAACATGACCTAACCTCAAAAAATGTCAACAAATTTAGGTCATCAACATTCACATCAAGAGCAAGAGTTGAAATGTAAGGTTATAGTGTTTACCATGAAATAACCTAAACGTCCTGAGTTTAAAAAAATGTGTCTAAATGAATCCAAATTTGTTATAGAATTACCATTTTGAAGTCTGAAAGTGCCAGAATTGAATTTAACGTCCTCTTAAACCTCTTAAATCATTCCATATTGTAGAAACTGATGGCACAGGCAAAATCTAGTGTCGACCTGGCCAATTCTGCTAATTCTGAAATGTAAGATTGTGTTTAACATAAAATAACCTATAATTACGCCTGAAAGTAATTGGAACTTACCTAAATAATCACAATAAGTCCTAAAATTAGCTCTTTGAAATCTCAAAATGCCAGAAAAGAAATCAGCATCCTCTAAAACCACTTACATATTGTAGAATGGCCATACAGTGCAAAATATGTGGTCAAACTGGACGATTAACTACTAATGCTAATTATGCTAACTATGCAAATTGCTCAACATATGCAAATTAGCATCCGTCATTTTCTGTATACTGGGGACCATACTTCACATTTCGCAATAAAACTTTGGTGTACTCACATTTCCGGGTTCACAATGGGGCTCTATGGGCTGGCTACTAGACTAATAGACTCTGTCCAAACACATCACATCACACCAATCTTTGCTCCCCTTTACTGGTTACCTGGGATTCTTGGAATTGAGTTCAAGATTTTACTGCTTGTTTTTGAAGCCTTGAATGATCAGGCTCCTGCCTATTTCTGTGATCTGCTAAATCTCTATGAGCCTGATCGTTCCTAATTTTTCAGAAATCTGGACCTGGCCTTTGTCAGCTGTGGAACTGAATACTTACTGCCCTATTTTAAATATCTTCTTAAAACTCACATTTATCTTTTACCGTTTTCTAAACCTATGGTAATCATTGTAACGGTATTTCATAATTTAATCCGTTTTGAACTTCATTTACTTTTATTCTTACTTTTTTATTGTTAAGCAGCTTTGTTTTGAAAGGCGCTACATGAATGAAGTTATTGTTATTATGAATTTTCTAGTGAAATAGTTTAGAGCCTTCCAAGATAAACCCTGAATAATAATTTGAATAATATGTCTATCCATGTGTGTGTACTGTGAATTCAAGTCTCCTTCAGAGCACTACAGCCTTGTCTGGTTCTGCTTCACTGTTTTTGAAGACACTATGAGTCACACAAAAAGCCCACTGCAGGTGTCTTCATTCCAGGGAAGTTCAGGCTTTCAGAGAAATTCTTAATGCACTTATTTTGATAACAATGTGCAGGTCTTTGTCTACCTGTGCTGCCTAGCAATGCATCTAATGCACACTCTTTTGTAAAGCAGATATAAGCCTTGGCTTCCTCAGGACTGCTAAATACTATTCCAGATAAATATTCAAATTTGCCGGTAGAGTTCTCAATCAAATGCTAATTAAGTTGTTCTAAGGACATATGCTTGTAGTTGAGAGAAGTGTTATGTTGTGGATACCTCATGTAAATGGCCACTGAGTAACCGGGAAAGGTGAAGAGGTCTTGAAGTTGATGTAAACCCCAGGTGTAATGCCTGCTGGAGCGATAAGGCCCTGTTTGTTTTTCCCCTCTACTGCAGTAAGCTAAAAATTGACTGGCACTATCTGAGCCTCTGGTGATTATCTGACGTGCCAGAGGGTTCATGCTGCAAAGACTAATTGGTTTCATTAACTTGCACTCAAGATAAAAACAATTGCTTTCATGTAATTGAAAAGCTGATTTTCTTATCCCTCAGCCCTCACCCCCTCCACTGCCTTGTCTCATTCTCCTCCAGATGCTGTATTTGTACTCCAACCTGCCCCTTTGCCTCTGCATTTTAGGTTCATCTCACCACCAGCAGTACAAATTTATTAAAACGCCAAGGTGTATACCAACAAAACAATTGCACACTGCATTGCACCCCTGGTAAAAACATATATCTGATAAATCCTATTTTATTTTTTATTTTTTTATGGTGAGATACCCTTTTGCTGTGATATTTTAGCTTAGCTCTCTACAGAGAGAGCTCGTCAGTCCAACAGCTACAGTTTCTGCGGACAATGTTCAATGTTCAATTACCCCTTGTTTATTAACCAGCAAAAAAGCCGAAAACAAAGCATTCCCTGGTATGTCCCAGTTCATGTTATTAGATCATATATGTACAAAAACTATTATTGTCACTACCCCAGCTAGCAACTCCATCCCTAATCAGTATCATCATTATCATATCTATAATCAACACCCACAGCAATAACACTTCCAAAGCATCCACAGCAGCAATAACTGCAACAGAAAATGATGGCTGATGTTGACAGATGGCATACTTATAATTAAAAAGCACTTTTCATTCAAGAGGAAATCCAGAAAATCTGGTAAAACAGGGATCCAATAAGACAGCAAGAGTAGTGTGTGTTGGACTTGAAACATGGAACACACGCTCGCGAAAGTGCTCTTACTGAAAGAGCTGTAAATGGCAACGGGGCTTTTGTCAATGCCACTGAAAACGACACCATCTTCTCTTTTCATGCTGAAAAAGTTTCACTGACTTCACATTACTAACCATCCATTGCCACGAAGCACTTTATTCGTCTTCTCTTTTACAGTTTCAGTACTGTGTTTTCTTACTCTTTCAATAATTATTTTGCTACATGTGGCTTCTACTGTCTATTTTTACCCAGCAAGCATGGATTTTGGGATTTGCAGATGAAGAGATGTGTGATTTTATAATTACAAATCAAAATTTAATTTGGAATTAAAATAGCCCCACATCCTCACATGCCCTTCACCATACTTTGAGATTGGCATGGGGAACTTTCCATAAGATCAACTCTCAATGCAAATCAAACCAGCTATTAAGCTAACTGAAATAAAACCATGCCAATCTCTAGGTATGGTGAAGGCTATGTGATGATATAGGGTTAGTTTAACTCCAAAGGCCAAGGGAACTTTGTCAGGATGCATAGTATCCTGATCCATGAAATAACTGGCCTTTAATAATAAAAATGTGCCTGTCTCTATGAGAAATTAACATAGGGGTGTATACACTTATGCCCCCTGTATTTTAATTAAGAAAATGTATTTATTTTCAATACAATATTCATTCACAAAGAAAATTGGTGTCCTTAAAAAGGCTGAATTTTCCTATTTTTTTAATTAAGGCATTAAGATTAATTTCCAAAAGATGTTTTTTTATTCCTCTTTTTAATCAACTTAAGCATGGCTGTGTAAACTTTCTCAAGCCACTGTAAATGTTGCAACTGTGTAGGTACATCTCATGAATACACTGTGGTTTTCTAATATTAGGTATTTCTGAGTGCTGAAAAGCATGCACAGTGTAGGTATAGGTAAAGGAAACGTTTGACAGCTTGGTAAACGTACACTTTCTTGCCGATAGTTAAATGAGAACATGACACTCTTATGTCTGTATGATAAATATGAAGCTACCACCAGCAGCCCACTAACTTCCCAAAGTCAGCAAAAAGACTGAAAACAGGGAGAAACAGCTTGCCTTGACAGAGACATCCAAAAGTAACAAAATCTGTCTACAACCAGCAGAAACTCCAGTGAGGTACTTCTCCCAACCAAGCAGTGTGACATAAACATCTGTAAAACTGTAATTCATCATTTATACACGTTGGCTTTTGTACAGATTAACCAATCAAGATATCATGTATTCTTTAGTACACTTTAGAGGTGCTGATACTTTGTTAACTTTGAACAAAACCAGGCTGTTTCCCCTGTCTCCAGTCTCCAGTGCTTAGCCAGCTGCTGGCTGGAGCTGGACCCAAATGTCAGACTTTTCCTTTTAACACAAGATGAAGAACAACAGCAACACAGCTGAGACTTTGGTGTCCCTCAGACATCATTAGTGACACAATAAAAACAACAGTGGCTTATTATTTATGATCTTATATATATCATTATTTTAAAATGCAGTCTTTACAGCCATGTGGCAGAAGAGCATGCCACCATCACAGAAACTAAACATCCCCATCTACCTATTGTTTTTTTCTCCTGGTATCTCAGAGATGTGTCCAGGATCTTTAATTAAGTCTGCAGTGTCAGGAGGGAATGTCCACATTACTCCTCTGACATTTCAGCTCCAATGATATGGAAACCAGAGTACACAGATTCCATTAAGTGTGCAGGGTGCGTGGCAGCAGAACACGGGCCACCCGCGGGATTCCTAAAGTGGCATTTCCTTGGCCTGTCATATCGTCTCTGCAAGTAATAAAATCAAGTTTGGCTCCATCACTTCTAGCTCAGCACTGCATGACATATTGTTGAAAATAATGTGCAGCGGGGACAGCGGTGAGGACAAAAATGCAAAGTTCTTGATTTACTTTGCAGTTTTTGAATCAAACAGCTTTCACTGAGACGATGATTAGATGGAAGATATAGCAATTGCTTAATTAATGAGGTTTTTCCACCAAAATCTTATTTTACTGTCTTGTTTATTTCTATACAAGAATATATTCAAAGCACTGCTTCTAACCAGCTCCGCACAAGTGCAGCATACCTGACTGAGCTTTACATCATTCCTTATTTCCAGCCCAACTGCCTCATTAGAGAAATACTTTCCTCACAGCTTCCATTAAAGGATAACATGACCTGATTTCGGCTCAAATTACAAATCATTAGATCCTCACTTTTAGGGTTTTATTACTACCAATGGAGAATATTTCTCTACTACAGTTCCATAATGCATAATGGTTAACGTTTGAAAGGTCTGATGCACTATTATATAAAATCAGATCCCACATAGACCTGGTTAGGGTTTCGAAAGGAGCCTTGTCTTTGCGTGTAAAGTCGCAGCCAATAAATGAACATACATCCTCTAGACTAGAGGGCCGTGTCAGCCAAGCTGTCAGAGGAGCAGGTGGATTGTTTCTGAGCCGAAACACTCGAAGACAATTGAAATCTTTGTGTGCTACCTCACCGGAATAAAGCTTGAAGTGGGATTATCTAGTTATCTGCTTATACCCTTGATATCTGCTATGATTGACTCTGCAACCAAAAAAAGAACAAAAAAGCAGAAGTGATGATAGCACAGACAAATACAGAAAAAATACTTTTAAGCAAAGGCTAAAGAGAGGGTGCTTCGGGCGCATAAAGATGATTTATTTCTAATTCTCCTGAAAACAAAACAAATGGTGCTAACTGCTCAAAGGCAGCAACAGCATACAAATACATTAAACTTCAAGGCCACATATCCTATTAATTACACAGTAAAAAAGCCTTGATTCATAACAGACAAAGCCATTTTGTTACTATGGCTTCAATAGCATGCTTACATGTAAAGACCTTACACAGCAAGTCAATAAAGGATGTCAACCTCATGAACCTGCTGCTCAGTGCCTCAAACCTTTTCTACAAGGTGAGCAAAAATTTATCACTCTGTCCTGTTTTTACATGGAAAAAGTTTGGCCGGGTTTAAAAATGGGGATGCTCAGCAACCTAAATTTCATTTGGCCTTGACAGGTTGATGCCATATTTACGGTGTGAAATATAATGCAACGAGATGTGGCTATTAGAATGGCTATAGCTCTTTTTGATCAGAGCCCTCTGCAGCACAGAGCTGTCAGCGGAGCTCCGTGAGCTTTTTTATTGGGTCTGAGATGTACAGCTCATCAGGGAGCTGGAGTAACGGATAGATGGATCCTCTGGGGTTCACATACACAAGTGCAATACAGACAAGCTCAATAGGTCTGGATGTTACTACAGTGTTGCTTAAAGGAGAATTCCGGTTGATTTCAACACACAGCTCCGTTGTTTGTAAATTTGGAGTGCTGTCAGTAGCGAGAAAAAAGAAAACAATCGGCTTTGACTGCACCAAGTTATCTTCCTGCTACAGTTTGCACCCACAGGGCATGTTTTAATGTGCTTTTAGCCTTGTAACATGTTCGAAATGTCATAAAGTGCCTACCCATGTGAAGTGATTCCTTTGGAGTGAAAACAGTGAATCTGACTGCAGTAGATGTGACAGAAAGGCATGAAAGTTTTGCTAATTCAGCTGTGTTTAGTTCCTGTGTTGCGACGGCAGTTAGAGTGCTTAGGGACCGTCTACAAACTACAACACAGAACAGAGATACAATCAAAAAAAAAAAAAAAAAAAAGGCATATGCTTATTTTTTAGTAAGTGCTGTTGTACTACTAGCAGGAGACACGTTATAATTGAGGTAGGTTTGGAGACACAAACGTCTTTAATCATTAAATTAACAAATGTTTTTAATGTATCTTTTTTCTGTGTTGCAGTTTGTATACGGCCCTAACTCTCTAACTGCAGTCTCAACACCGGAACTAAACCGCTGAATTAGCACAACATTTATGCATTCCTTTTACATCTACTGCAGTCAGATTCACTGTGTTCACTTCACATGGGTAGGCACTTGTGAAGAGGCTAAAAACACATTTAGAACTTGCCCTGTTTAAGTGTCCTGGGTGCAAACTGTAGCAGGAGGATAACATGGTGTAGGCAACACCAATAGTTTTCATGTTTCTCTCAACTGACAGCACTCCAAATTTAAAAACATCGGAGCTACGTGTTGAAATCGGACCGGATTCCCCTTTAACTTATGGTTAACAGCCCTGTACAGTTTGAAAAAGGTGACAAACACACTAAACGTGTTTCCCTCCAGTCACATCTTTTGAAATGCTTAAATGAGACAAGATATTATATGGAAGATATTTGCAACTTTGGTATTATAGGATTGTGTCTGCATTCTGATTGGTTTTTGAGATATTGTGCTAGGAAGTTTTCACTTCCTAGAAAACAAAACTGACACACATTTGTCAGAACAACAGGCACCCTAAAGGAACTCTAGATTCAATTTTAAAATCTAGCTTGTTTTTTTTAGAACAGTTGTTTTTCAGAAAGAATATCAATTTAATAATTACTGACTAAAGTTATAATATGAAATATGTGGAAACAGACCACAAGTTAGCAAGAAGATTTATTTATTCACTAAAACATTTTGGACAAATCACTGACAGATTTAACCCGTTCTATCAATTTCTAAAGAAGCTTTCTTTCTTTATTTGACATTCTTTTTCTGTTTGCTGCAGTCCTTTCTGTCTGCTGTTTGTCTTTTAACTGCTCCTCTGGTCTCTTTTCTAGTGCCAAACTTGCCTCTCTTTGGATCAACTAGAGTTATCTCTGAATGAATGTAATCCCCATCATCATTTAATCACTACTGAAGAATGCAAGTTACAAGCAAAGCAGACAGGGACCCAGCTAAGAGCATGGTTCAATGTTTATAGCAGCAAAACATTTTATCTCAAATTTCTACAGATGACGACTCTGGCCTTAAGTGTTGTCAACTCAGTTATTATTGAAAACAATAATATTTCTAACAAATATTAGAACGAGCAGTGTAATTATCTTTATTTCAAGAATGCTAGCTTATGGTAAAAATGTACTTTACAAGTTCAAACAGCATAACAAATTACTCTCAACTTAGTTGGCAACTGTAACAGTTTTTGTTTACAATGTCTGTAATTCAATCAAGAGAGACGAAAGAAGAGACTGAAAGAGTTATGAAATTAAAGTTATTGACATAGCCATAATAGGAAAGTTGAAGACAAATGAGGCGATTAGACTCCATTGTGACATCTATTCTAAGGCTTTAGTGATGCCATGAGCTGAACAGAAATATTCCCCCTGTGGAAACACTGGTTGCGGTGGAAGGGTGAAGAGCAATGGCAAAGGGTCTGGACTTCTGGAAGGACCAACTGGGAACACTGGTTATTATGGAGACCAGAGATGAATGGGGTGAAGGAAGGTTGCATAGATCTGACACAGATAAAATAACTGACAGCAGCAGGGAAAGGAAATTTTCAAATTTGACAGCAGCAACATGAAGGGCTCACAAAGGTCGGGTCAAAATCCGATTGGTTCAACTGAAAGAGTGAGTCAACTGATTGAGTTGGAGGTGGGAACAGAGAGAGAGAGAAAGAGAGGGGAGTGATACAGAGAGGGAAGGAGAGAGAGAGAGAGAGAGAGAGAGAGAGAGGAAGGGAGAGAGAAAGAGAGACAAAGAGAGAGACAGATAGACCGACAGACAGAGACAGACAGACAGACAGAAAAAATAAATAGGGAAAGCATAAACACGGTCAGTCTTCCTGATTGAACCTATGCTAAGCTTCATTGAAATGATCATTTGTGAGGTTTCAAAATGTCAAATTTTGCCAATTTCATTAATTCTTCAGAGCAGTAAGGTGAAACCGTAAAGAGGCGAACCTGATTGGTCCCCTGTGAACATTTCTGTTTTCAAATTATAGGCCCAATTAGAAAAAGGAACCTCAACATGGGAATAACTTGTCAAAGAACAGTTTCATGTAAATAACAAATTTTAGACATTTCAAAAATCACTTTATAATTCTAAGGTCTCAAATTTTTTCTCAACTAAAGGTTTCAAAATTTGAAAAGTTAAGCAGAAGTGGAAACACACTTGAAAACATGTCCAGTATATGTACATACTGTATTTCTAAGCAGGTAGACACATCACAGACAACAACACAGCAGCAGCTTCCATTGCTTCATCTATGGTAGCCGGAGAAGAATAAGAACATAGGCTGGACCAAATAACAATGAAAAACCCAGTGAGTTCTCCAGCCCAGATTCAGCTCCATTGTGCCAGCTGACATTGACAGAAGCCCTGAGCCTTCCTATATGAGGAGCCTCTAATATCTCGCAGCCTGCTGATGACTGTGCCCTTTCTTCCCCTTTTCCCCTTTGTGTCCAATCCACAGATTCGATTTACAGGCCTTTAAAAATGATTCAAACTTTTATTGTACTGCTCACTGAACAGAACACCACCGAAATGAAATATAGGAGCAACAAGGCAGACATATTTTATTTGAAAGTTTTACTCACTTCTAATGTCACAGCTGGCACACAGTGGGGGGTCAGACTTTCATTGTTTTAGTTGTTATCTCCATTTTGCTAAGGCTATTAAATATATATTTTTCCTATGTTCACAGGGGAAATGGGCAGCACTTTTTAAGGACACTGATATATAGCAGATGGCCATGAAAAATGTTGATTGAAGTTTGAATGTGTTTTGATTATTTCCCTGCATCTTCTTTTCCTCTGACCTGTCTCCCTTCGCCATGCCTTTTTCCTTTCTCAAGGCCAAGGCAGAGAAATAGAGTGTGGCCAGATATAGATTCATTTGAGACAAGATGCCAATAACCCACATTTATGATTCATTTACTTACTTGAAAGCTTCCTCTAATGGCATGCTACATTATGTATATTAAGATAATTATTCAGACCTCACATTGTGTAAATATGGCAAAATTGTTCTGAGAGCAGCAGACGATATCCAGCCTTGCCAAGGGGCACTGCATTATATAAACAGTACAGTAGAAATGCATTAATGTACTGGTTAGGAAGGAAGAGGTTTGGGATGGTCGGTAGACTGCAGGTAGTAAGCAGTAAACACATTTCATCATCTCTCATGGTAGTGTTACAGTCAACTCATTGATTTGCTCACATATAGAGGAGCAGCAGCTAAATCACACTTAGGAAATCATCTTTGACTTAAAATGTCACCAGTGGATTTCCATGTGTAAAAATGGGCAGAGGAAATGAACGTTAAGAGAAGAGGACAGCCTTGTCAGGAATGTCAACATGGATTTCCTGGATTAGTATTTGGGGGCAGTGGTGCAGAGTGACTGAAGCTGCGTTTGTGGCTACGGGAAGGTAATTAATTTAAAAACGTTTGTAACACACCCTGCTCTGTCTGATACGATGTAGTGATGGAGGAGGTTATCTGAGCAGGCCATGCTCAGAAACTCTTTTCATTAGGCCGGCATCATCAATGCCTGTGCATCTTTTCTCCAGATCTCTCTTACTGTCATTATCTGCCGCTTCTGAAAATGCCGGACCGTGTTTCTTAACAGCCTCCAACTTCCACCACTTAAGATTCATCCCGCTAAAGTCCAGAGCAGTCAATTTACCAGCATGCTTTAATAGATGAGTCAGGAGCGAGGACTTAGCTGGAGATTGGAGCCGATTGCGCTCTTGTTCTGTTCATTTACGCAGACCCAAGTTAATTTACTCCTGAGCAGCGATCCATTGGACACACGCTATCTGCTACCAGCCTCTTCCTGACCCCACTCACGCCAGGGGACAAAAGAGAAGTGATTGTTTAAACAAACTGTTTTGTCTTGTGGCATGTGCACACGTGCTTGTTTGTTTGTGTGTGTTTGTGTGTGAAACAGAGATAGGGAGAAAGACAAGAAGAGTAGAAGAGACAGATGTTTTTATCTGTTGCAGGCATAATAAACAAGATGAGTAACAGGAGGATGAGATCAGCAGCAGAAGAGAAAGATGGTAAGAGGTAGGATTGATGTGGATAGCAGAATGTGCTTAATGTAAGTCAGCAATTGATTCATTGCTCTATAAAAGGAGAAAGTATGCAATCTAATTCTCTAATGAAGCAGCTGCATGGACAGCTGCAGCATCTCATCTTACCAGTTGTTGCACAAGATGCAATGGACATGCAGATGAAACGGTGGTTTCATGCACTGTACTTTTCCAAAAGTTACCCACATGTTTCATTCTGGAACGGTTTTGCAAATGAACCAAGAGGAGAAGTAAACAAAAAAGCAATAGTTTCTCAGATAACTCATGATTTAGTCTCACTTTGCCAGACCTTCCTTCACAGCACTGCGGAGGAGGGTCTGCTAGTCCACACAATTTGACGGGATGGGAGAAACACATGCTCTGGTTTGTTGGCATTTCTTTAAACCAATCACAATCGTCAATGGCGGCGTTAAGCACCGTGCAAAATAGTCTCGGGAAGGAACTTGTTTTGGTGGAACGTGTACGTTCAAAGGTTGTTGTCAGATTGTACAGATAGTCTAGCTATCAGTCTGGATTTACCTTGCAGAGATCTGAGGAGCAGATAACAATAATCCTCATAAATCAACCAGAGTTCAAAATTCCAACACAAAAAAAGCGGAAAACACCGAGACATCAAGGCTGAAAAGACTCCACTCCTTCACAATGACGTTTTGAGCTTAGTTTGGTCACAAACAAGATACTTCATGTACTGTAGTTTAGCATCTTATACACTGACATTGTGTGAGAGTCTACGATTTTAGAGAGTTAGCTCCAGAGCCCCTTGCTTACATTTCTGCGAGGGGGTCAAAGGTGACAGATGAGCTTGTGACAGGTGAAGCAGGCACTTGTCAGCAGCTGTTCCACAGAAACGAAGTAACCATGGCAATCCGGTATGTCAGCTCTGGAAACCTGAACGCAAACTGTTGGCTCGTCTATCATTATTCTGCTATGGATATGCCAGCTGGAGAAAGAGCCACAGAGTAGACTTCAAAACATCCAAAACAATAACACATCTTGTAGAGTCAAAATGAATAAAACTGCTCACAATTTTGGAAGCAGGGCATTGGATTTCCTTTATAAATGTTTTAAAAAAAATCCAGCAATATTTATGATCATCCACTTTTATGGTTAATCTATAACAAAACCATTAGGCATGCATTAGTGAGTGAAGTATATTTGACCTAATCCTGGTCCTCACTGAGAAGTCAATAGCCTGCATTCAGCCTTCCTAAATAAAAACTATAGTCTGGCAATGTTTTTGCACCAGTCACTTGAGTACCACTTTCAAGACCCTCTCTCTCCACCTCCTTCTAATTGGGACATTCATAACTCGAACATGATCCCTCTGTGACTATTTTAAACCTCAGGGACACAGACGAAGTTGTAGGAGACAGTCGAGGAGGGAGAGAGACGAAGAGAGGTAAAACAGACAGTCGCATTGGGAACAGATATATTGCAATGGGTACAGTAAAAGGAAAAGTGACTTTGCCTCTATAGCCAGTCCTCTCCACAGTAGTCCCAAGAGAATGAGTATCCGTCTATTTACCGCTTCTTCAAATGACCTTTATATTCATTCAGTTTGAATGTTATTTGAGCTACAGCTAGATTCTTAACATGCTTCAAATGGGCTTATCAAATTTGTGTTTTGATAATTACATCAAAGCAAGAAGCAAATGTATAAAAACTGGATTAGTGGCGCCATGGCAGCTTCTATGAAAACAGCCTGCTATGCAATTTGGCGTCCTACTGAGTGCACATTTAAGGTACAGACTAAAATCTGAATAAAACCGTTTTCAAATGCCACAGTGTTCCTTTTTTGCTACTTACTTCTGAGTCACGCACAACCGCTGAATATAACAAAAGGTCCAATTCAAGCATTTATAAAAAAAGGATGAAACCTTCTCTACAAACTCCAAAAAAAAGTCTGTCGGCGTGGTTCTACCTTCTCCGTTTTGACAGCTGGCTGGTACAAACCAAGACTGCTGCAGTATTATAGCTTTGGGCATATGTGCTGTGTTTTTAAGATAAATGGCGTCATGTTGAAGACTCTCCACAACACTCCACCTCCTTTGTCACCTAGTCAGACTCTCAGGCTGCTCTGGATCAGCTGTCTGGCTGAGGTGAATGGCAACATGAGAGGTGGGGTGGTTGTCAGAAACCGTTCCCAGCAGCCCTTGGCCACTGCGGCTTATCACACACCCTCAAGTGTCTTATATCTCTGCTGCTCTCATCACGCCCTGGGATCTACTGAGAAGTACAAAGGAAACTGTTTCGCAAAATGATTCCCTCAGTTGAACCAAGATGTTTCACATTGCTCCCAGGAAAATGCACCGGAAAGGTTTTAGCTATGGCAACACTGTCAAGGCAGGCTAATGAGAAGAGACATGTTAAAATGATTAAAATGCAAAGACCTTTGCATTTTCCCCAGAGCTTTTGAAGGCTATTCCCCCCAGTCCTTTTAAGTGGTTTGAGACGTTACATGTCTACAATTTGAATCCAATTTATAGACATATTGACCCATGAAAATCACATGCAAATGGGATCAGTCGCATCCGGGTTAAGAGAGCGATCTTGGCAGTGGGTAAGAACTTTACGGCTCACAAATAGCAAACGGATGGCTGGACCTGCTTGATTCCCTCCTTCTCTTTCTCTTTCTCTTCCTCTTCTCTCTCTCTCTCTCTCTCTCTCTCTCTCTTCTCTATCTCAATAACTCAGCCCTGGCATGAATATAAATGGAGACTGGTGAAGAGCAGGGACCGGGTGCCGGTGAATGGCTTTCTGCTCGGCCTCCGACAGCAGCGCTCCCCTAATGGGTTCAGCCTGACTGGATTCAATCATGTCCCCTGATACCCTGTGAAGAGGATGCAAATTGTCAATCAGACCGCTCTCCCCTCCCCTCATGCTGCCCCATCTTTCGCTGCTGTCTTTACCTTGTTCCCTGTGATCATCTTGTCATCATTCACCTTGCTCTTACTCCCCATTTTCTCTCCTTACATCCTTTTGCATATTAGCCCCACCTCCTACTTCACTGTCAGGCCTGTCTCAATCTGCCCCAAAGATATTGACATTAACTTAATCCAGGTTGAATGAAATATTGAGCGCGGAGAAGGTTGTGTACATGCAAAATTTATAAATTAATAGTAACGCAAACTATGAAGAAAGCATTTCATGTAGGATGCTTTTTTTGAGTGTTTGTGCTGCATGTAAATGTCAGTTGCATTTTAAATAATAAAGCATCCTTCCTCTTTAATAATGGGGAGATAAACAGAAGATTTTACATGAGCATTTCTATTATTTCATACAGGTTCACTGACTCGATACACACTGAGTAGCCCAATAATAATGAAAGGATAATTATGTTTTTGTTTATTCCAACCATTTTAGGAAAACAGCAACAGCTATGAGGAGATGACATATTTCGATTTGTAAAGGTTAATGTATTTGTTGGATTGTCCCATGATTCAATCCTATTTCATTAGCTTAATGTAAAAGCAATCAGACTGTGAAAGCTCTTGCTGGGAGGGCAAACACAATGAGGAGAAAATTGAACTTATTTCCACACTGGATGACAACGTAATCCACCCCGTGGGCTACAGGTACACCCAGCTTCCTTTGAAATAGAGGGATTTCTTCATGAAGCTACGACACACAAGGAAGAATTTGTGATGTGTGCCTCAGCCCAGTTTAGAAAATTAACTAACAATGTAAAGATCAACAAACCACTGACAGACATGTTCAAATTTAATTCATTCACTAAATTAATATCCACCAGCCATTTTCATATTATATCAACATTTGTAGCACCATGAGCCTTTTTGGTAAGGTTACTAGGAAAACTCAGCCCAGAGTAATTTTATTCTCTCCAAAACAAGTTTCTTTTTTCTTTTTGAAGAACTATACAAAAAAAAACTTTTGTCTTTGTCTGTCTCCCGCAACTTCATTGCAACAAACGTACAAAAAACATTACAACTTTTACTGCAATTTTTTACAAAAGCTCCCGCAACATCAGGCATTTTGGGCTGCAATAATCTTAAAAAGAGGTCAGAGAAATCCTGGAGCAACTTGATATAGGTCACTTCTCAGTGCCTTTCTAAACAACCTATATGTGTGTTTTCTTAAAGTTAGGATACACTACTTTGATTGGGTTGCTGAAAGATCATGGCCATGGCTTGGAAAGTTACGTTTTGGGAATGGATTTAGGGTTATAGCAATATTGACGGTCAGCTGTCTCACGTGCCAAACACTTTGTACGCCCAACACACATCACAGGTAACAGAATAGGTAAGTTCAGAAAGCAGAAAAAGAGTTAACTAACTGCAGCTAAGATGCTGACATGTTTCTCTCTGTGGAAGAGAGTCGCAATATCAAACAAATTTCCACACTTGGTGACAACTGAATTTATCCTGTGAGTTACAGGTGCACCCAGACGTCTTATAAATTTGAAGGAGTTCTTCACTTGTGAAGAGGATAGCAACAAGCTGGAAAAGGTTATCTATATATATATGGCTATACATTATATGTATATATATATATATATATATATATATATATATATATATATATATATATATATTATATATATATATATATATATATGTATGTGTGTGTGTGTATTCATATACATATACACATCAATATATATACTGTATGTATGTACACAAAATACTAGATGGGTTGCAGTGCTACCCATCTGGAACAAGGAACAAGGAAATTAAGCTATGACATGCACGGGTTTCCTTGTGGTCACATTTCTCCGCTCAATTTCTACCATTTCACAGCTCACACAATCAGAAACATTCACTACCGCTCCTCTGCATCTACAACAAAGTTGAAATAGAACAATATGGTGCTGCCACGATCAATGACGGGGGGGGGGAGTGCAATTAGCTGTGATGAATTGCAGGACTCTTTAGATACTCTGTAAATAATTGATTTTAAAAAGAAACATCTGATGTAGGCATTTCAAAACTACACGCATCAGTGTCAGAAGGTGATGTATGAAAGCCCGGTTAAGAGCCCATTTCCCTCCCGTTCCAGCGGGAGAGGAGAGGAGAGGCTACAGTAAATAACCACTACATCGCCGGAGGGGGAAAAGGGAGCAAGTGGAGAGAAGGGTAGAAAATCCCCTTTACTCTCACCACCTTTCTTTTTCTCTCTCTCTGCTTCCTCTTTACACTACTTCATGCATACATTTTCACCTGCTTCCTCCTTCCGCCCTCTCATCGCTCTTCTGTATGTCTCAATCTCCCTTACTTTCTTGCCCTCTCAATCCTGCTCCTTTCATTCCTGTGTGCCTGCCGGACGGTTGCTGAAAGGAAGGTGGAATTGGATGCCTCCCTCACAGAGCTTTCCTTTGAGACTCGTCGGAGATTTTGTCTTTGCTGAAGTGAGTTGTTACAGCTCACTGGCTCATCGTCATCTAAAACATCAAATGTCTGTCAGAGACAGAGTTCAAAGCATTCAGGACAGCAAACCTGCTCCTATCACATTCATTCGACTTTGAGTTAACACGTAATGATTCATCTACGATACACTATGGATACATTTCTTTGATGATTTTTCATTTCCTGTTGTGATTACAGGGGTGAGTGAACATGGCAAGTTTCTCTGGTTCTGTACTGGTTTCAACTGCAGTCATTATCTAGATTTGGTGTGTCACTCTAATAGATGTGGGCTGTATAATGATGCTTTTAGTATGGCTGAGTCATCCTTAGTACCTCTCAGTGAAGAGCTAGTATTCGCTCTCCAACTCCATTGAATCGTATTGGAAATTTTTTCCTGAATGTATTTTTAGCAGAGGGAAAATGCTGAACAGCATTGTCTCACAGCTGATGTGAAAGGTCACTTAAGGTCCTCCATATTAAACTGACCTGCTAAGTCACCGGTACATACATGGCGGTGATGGCTGACATCACACCTCTTGTTCCTCCCAATCACTCCACAGCAGAGAAACAGAGGGTTAATCACTTCCCACAGGTTGAACCCATCTCCTCTTATCTCCCTCTTTTCTGCTTCTCTTTGAGTGATGGACAGGCAGCTTGAGCTGTTATAGAATGCAGCCAGAGTGGTCAAAGGTGAGTGAGCAGAATAATCCCTTCATGAAACTCTCCTCCCCCACTGAAGCAAAGCAGGCGTAAGGAAGGTCAGCGTGTAGGCTCTGTCCCTCCTCAACCTCAGCCAAAGATTGTACTGCTCTATTCACTCTCTTACCTTGAGAAGCACACAGCTGGCTTATCACCCTGGAATGGGCTGTGCAGCATGAATGCAGCAGAAGAGAGTGGCCAGATCAACGTTTGAATGGGGATTGAGTGTGAATGCCTTACCTGTTCCTTGTTACCTTCCACAATATTCTCTCTATTCTATATTTCTTGTTTCTCTCTCAACAAATTGTGTTGCTGCAAAGCTGCACTAATGAATATTCTTATATTAACAATGTAACAAATTACTATGTGTAAATATCTCACAACTCTGCAGTTCCCCTCAGCTACAGACGCCATGGTAATTTGCTAAAAGAAAAAAAAAACAAGCCTAAAGATGAAAACAATAACTTTTGGACTACGATCAAGGCTCATATTGCTCTGATAAACCTATATTACACACCTCCTGTCCAGCACCAAACATCAGGCACACAAAGTTAGTGGCAACGGTGAACACAGCAGCATTTAGAGCCAGACTTTTCCCACAGGAGCTATTGGAGATGAAAAAAAACAGATAAACAGAATTTATTGGTAATGCCGGTTTCTGTCGGCTGGATGTATAAATAGGCAAATGTAATATATTATCTTGTTAATGTGTCTTATTAGATATGTCTTTTTTACAGCTTGTTCCAATGCACCCCGGCTGGCCAAAAAGAAACAGTTAATACAGGTTTGCAAAATCAACACAAATAGTTGAATGTGAAAATAATGTAAATGTGTTTTGTTGCTAGGTAACTTCTTATGGATATTTACAACATTCATATTTCACCAAATTGTCTCAATCTGTATTATAAAGAAGTCAGATAAATCACTCACACTTTCTCATGCTGACTTCTTGATTCATTTGTGATCACTTAAAGGTGCCCTGCCACACGTATTTCATTACTTTATGGTAATGTCTAGAGTTCTACCATGGACTCTGTAACATTTTTTTGTGGAAAAAATGCTTTGGTTACCTTGTTTCAAGCCATTCTAGTGTGGTATAGAAAACCTACAGGAGACTCAGCTTGATTTGTGCCAGTTCTCATCAATATTCAATGAGCTAAGCTGCTTGACTCTAAAAGGCTAACAGCTAGGCAATGAGAGCCTAGCCATCCGTATCCTTTACCCAGCTCAACTGGGCGAGCTCATGAGTAGTAATGAGCTCAGGCAACAGGATGTCAGACTGACCAGCTTTTGTAATTGGCCTGATTTCTACGCTTATTTCTGTTTAGTGTCTAGAGCTGACAAGGAGTTAGCAGGTCATTTTCACATTCACAACATAACTCAAACACATATGGACCTAACGTCTTAAAAAAAAAAACTGACAGCTGTCATTTAGAGGAAACCAGGAGAAATTACATCTAATTATCTACGCCTTTTCAAAATTGAAAAGCAAAAGGTAGGGGTGCAGTTTTTTGTCTCCTCACGCTTTTTTCTCTCAGTGAGTCCCCTGTCTCATCAGTTTAATAGCAGTGTATTGAGCAAAGCATTTCCACAGGTGGTCTCCTCGGGCCAGAACCCAACCCCACTGTCCCTGGTCCAATTACAAAAAGAAGGAGAGGACATTTTTATTGGTCTGTGAGGGGACATTTCCATGGCTGCCATCATCTCCAGGAATAGGGTCGTCTAGCGCTCAATTACTCCTTCATCCTGAACTGGCAAGGGAAAGAAAACGTCCCCTGCTGAGACCTGGTGAGTCCCAGCGCATTACCAGCACAAAATTTCTGACCTACTTCAAACACAGAAAACCCACTTCTTATTTTCACTGCTACCTGCAGTATATGATTGAATATGTGCCGAGCAATATTCCCTTGGAGTTTGGGTAGAAAGGCACCAGCACATAGACTCTTTAATAATACTTTTCATTAAAGACATAAACACATAAAAAAGCATTTTAAGCAATGTCAATATGTTTGAGTGCAAATATGCCATAAGTAAAAAATTATCTCAAAGGTAAGCATTATTAAAAAATTGAAAGCCAATTTAATAGCAATAATAAAAAATGATTTGTACAGTACTTTACAAAACTCCCTTCTTTTTTTTTTTCTCCCTTCTGTTCTGGTTTTCAACACAGTGTGTACAGTATGTATGCAAAACAGTGCTTACTTAGATTTAGTTCTAAATAGAACAATATTACAAGATATAAAAGTAATTGAAAATGTGTTTCTCCAGAATTGTACTTACATTGAGACAGTCTTAACAAGTCTGATGTCTGTAGACAGCAATTTGTAAATTTGAAATATTTCACATACTTAACATACATTTGTGAAAATCAGAAAACACCATACTTATCATGTACTGTACATATGTACACATACTTTATCAAATGCAGACTGAAATAAGTTATCAAAAACAGTTGTTGCAAAAAAGCATATCCCAAGGAAAACATTTTTAGTTAATTTGAATTTGCATTTGGACAAAAACCTTATTACACAAACCTGAATGATGTTGTAACACACAAGTAAATGCGTACTGAATACTAGAAGATTGAACAAAAAAAGCATGTGCGGATTTAATATTGATGTCTTCATAAAAAAGTATCAATGCATGTTTTAAATGCGAGGTCTCATTACATCTGAAAACTCAACACAATAATAACGGCACAATTTATGAACAACTCAAAAAGTCCTCAAAGCTACTAGCAGACCTGCACAGGCTCATTTACGACCCAAACAAATCAACGGGTGACTGAACAACCAAGAAATGCAGAAAAGAGTAAAGTTATAATGATTAAAGTTCTGCTCCGTCCCTACTCACTGTGTCTGTAGACATCAGGAACAACACAACAGCTTTATTGTACAGGCAAACTAAGCACAGCACATAATATAAACTCCAAATCTTCAGCCACAGCACAGCAAGGAGGGTCTGGCTAGTCCACACAGCTCTGGGATCTTGTTTTGGTAAAACGTGTACTTTTAGAAGTTGTTTCAGTTGTGCGCAATAAAAAAGATTGGACAGATAGTCTTGCTAGTTGTCCAGATTTACTCTGCTGAGATCTGAGGAGAAGTCAACCATAGTCCTCATAAATCAACCAGCGTTTAAAATCCCAACACAAAGAAAGTGTAAGGTAACGGACATCCGGTCAAAACAAGGGACATCTGGGCAAAATTTGTGTCGGAGCCATCCCGGAAGTGGAACGTCATGGACATACTGTAGACTACATAATCACAGACAAACAGCTAGGACTACTACTTAACTTATGTTGCGAAAACTTTTGAACTTATGTTGCAACCACTTTGGCAAGATTTGAGTGTAACGCTGTGTATCGCTGTTTTGGTCAACACATTCCCCTATATTATTGATTTAAGGTGTCTTATTGGCGCATATAAGACTGGGATGTTGGTTGCCCTTGGACATTTTTATAGATCTTTTTCTCAACGCTTCAGGTGAGTAGCATACACACAACAAACCAGTGCACAAAATTGTACTGCAGCGCACACAAGAGGCAATTTCACCACACACACAAATGCGTCACACAACCATGCAGGAATCAGGACACTATAGATATCGTAGTTTTTTTCAATTATGGCAAAATCTGCTAATCCCAACATCCCTAAAATACTTATATATAACGTGATAATCAGTCACACAAACAAATGAAAATCCTCATCTAAACAATAGCATAACAGAGACGGACAAAATACACACAGCCACGTTTAAAGCTGTAGTCCCATGTACAAACAGTCGTGGGACATACGGACAATGTCAACGATAAAAACTCCTCAGTGAAACACGTGTAAATTCCAATGTTCCTATATGATGTAAAAGTGTGGCTGGTTAAGGCTTACAAGATGCTGCTCGGAATAAAAAGAGAAGTGTCTAAATGGTTTGGCAAGATTTGTAATTCTAGACATATATTTATCAACATTATGTCCAGGCAGTAATAAGGAACATTATATATAAATGGATATGCAAATAGAGAACATAATTGGTGCATTAGTAAATACTACCTACAGTTGCACACATTATACGCCTGAGATGTAATGGGTGTTTTCTGGTTTTCACAAATATATATGTTAAGTATATACAATATTTCCAATTCAGGAGTACATAATAAATGAGATGAGATGAGGACGGTTCAGCAAAGCACAGCCGTGTTTTGACAGGGAAGTGAAATGTTGGATGTTATTCAATGTCTTAGAAAACTAATTTGAACCTGGACTCTATTGCACTGGAAGAAAATTTGCCCAACCACAATCCAGGGAGCCAACAGGTCTAGGTGTTAATGACAAACTCAGGATCAGCACAACTCATTTCACATAGGTTTGGGTGACCTTGATGACTTACACAGGAGCATTTAATGAAGACCAAGTTGAGGAGACAATTAAGCAGGCAGTACAGTTTAACGACGATGTGTAATTGTGCAGTGCCATCCATAGGCATCCGTTTTATGTTTTCCTCCGTGGGAGCTCACGGGCGTACACCCTTTTAAAAAAAAGTAGTCACAAAATGTTTGCATTTCAGAACTTTAGCAAATGGACAGCGGTTGTAGGTTGTCTTTCAACTCAGGACAGCGCCATTTCTCACAAATACAAATAGGATTGGAGAAACGTTTATCTGACACGTAACCAAGATCAGCTTCGTGGGAAATTAAGAATCAATGGAGCAGGCGACTGACAGCGACATAACCAATCACACTTTGACAGACGCTCCACTTAGCACCACTTGCAATGTTTAATTTTAAATGAATGTAGCCTACTGTCTGTCTGTTATTTGTGGATGCTCAAGCCCCAGAGCACCCATGGTATCAGCGCCTATGGTGCTGTCCCAACTCTGTGAAGTTTCTGTCCTCCTGAAGGTGTATTTAAACTCTTGGTCGAGGCGTTACGTTCAGCTGAACCTTTAAGGTAAACAAAGATATTGCACGCACCCAAACACAGATGCTAAATCCTAGTTCAGCCTATCTCTCTCTGGGAAGTGATCAAAAGTAGGACTGGCCCATTGACCTCCCAAAACATTCCCTTATTATGCAGCTGCTTAGATTGCCTGACTCCGTAGAGAGACAAACATAATTATACATGAACAAGTTTGGTTATTAGAGACTGGCCAAATATTCTCATTCCCTGACCTGTGACCTATGAATGACCTGATGTTGTCTAAGCTTTTCCTTTGTCTCATTATACCACAACTTGGTGTTTATGCAAATTCCTCCACAGAGTCACTACAGCAACTCACTGGCAGCTGATTGTGGACTTCAGCAGGCCGCTCAAATTGTCTGACACCATTACATCGAAATCACTGAGAGCTGACGTGGTCATAGCCTACTGTTAGAAGCCTTAACACACAGGTTCATGTTTGAGCTGACAGTACAACAGCTGATCACAGAGCTGGAAACAAAGAATAGACTCAAGAGACAGAGCAGCCACAGCAAAAAACATTCTTTACCTTGTTGAGAAGCAGGCTTATTGTCGGCAGTGTGAAGACAGTCCGGACAAGCAAACAAATTGAAAGGGCCACAGAAAGCAAGCAGTTCATGACAAGAGGCACGAGGTACGAATGCCAAGACAGCATACACAATCTGGCAGAGAAGGATCACTGGTAACTACTTACTGTATATGCCATGCACTTATGGGATGTTAAGGGGCAAATGTACAGACAGATGACAGGTGATGGTTAAGGATAGGAGATGATATGCAAAAAGAAATTTACCACAGACCTCTTCCATAAAACTACAGGGGTATAACACCACAATACTTCTGCCCTTGCTAAACAACAGTGGATTTAAAATGGCCTAATCATAGAAGAGTGAAGTGTGTCAATGACTAACTGACTTGAATTTGCCTCTTGATGAAAATGAAAAAGTAATTAGGGATGCGACAGCAAAAGTAATTTATGTTTATGGCTATGCAATAATTTGCTTTTTTGTCTTCATTTTACAGTACATACTGACATGTTAGCGTCTATTCTCCCAGGATCTGCTGTGAGCAGAAAAAAACCTGAAGGTAAAGCCGGAGAGGTTTATGTGTGAAGACCTGTATATCCACCACCCTTACCTTTTACAGTTAAAATTCCACCGTTACAATTTACAATATCCTCAAAGCCAGGGCCCCTCAGTAATGAACACCTGTGAGAAAAAATAGAAACAGGATGCTCTTATACATGGGGAATAAATTATTTCTACAGATCAGGCTCCTTCTTTTATATTAATCATTTTCTTCCCTTCACCATCCACCACTGAGCAAGAGTTGCCACCGCATACTTCTTCCAAATAAATTTTCTCTCCCTGCCTTCTTTCCTTTTTTTGGGTTATTTTCTTTCTCTCTACCATGTGTCTGCTTCCCCGTGTCACTCTACCTTTTTCTCTGATAGAAGTGTTTATGCAGCGCGTGTCTATGGAGAGCAGGTTTACTAACACAACAACCTCCGCCCATCAGATGAAGAAATGCTTGGTTTGCTCCAGTGCAAAATGTTTAGTCGTATGTAGGAATAATAGTGGACAAGGGCTCATTTTTTAAAAGGAAGCAGAAAGCTGGGGGAGGGGGGGTTAAAATGTTATTTTGGTACTGCTAGCGGGTGCATATTGAAGCTTGTTGGCTGCACTGGAAGGAATAATTGTATTAGCCAGAGGGAGAAACAGAAAGAAAGAGAATGACAGAATGAGAAAGAAAGACAGAGAGCGAGAGAGCGATATTGGCAAACCCTGCTGTTTAACAGGGCTGCCCAGATCCAAACACAGAGTTGGCCAGTGATTGGTCGGTTGTGGTTAGGGCTTGGCACGGGCTGCAGCGACAGCTGTTTGGAACTGATGGAAGCCCCTGAGAAGGGAGACAGGGAAGAGCGGGACCACAACAACAATCCAGAATTACTGTGAAATTCTGTTGTCCCAGTCCATTCTCCCAACACAGCTCAGACTGACACAGAATGAAAAAAAGGAGACTGCAACAAATCAACAAAAGGAAAAAAATTAAGATACAAATGGGAGACTTGCATTGGTACTGCACATTGCTGAAAGGAACATGTAGTAATTGGATGCCTTCAATCTTAAGTTCTCCTCTGAGGCTTGTTTGTGGGCCTGTTTCATTTCACGCCTTCATCTCAGTCCAATGGGACAGATCATAGAAACATTAAGTGCTGAAGACAAAATGAAATTCAAGCGTGCATGTTATTAATGCTCTTCACAAAAGGAAACAACAACTATGCATGAAGACAAATAAGCCTATTCATTGGCGATCAAGCCACGTTGTGCAAATATAGCTTGACAGTATAAAAACACTAATCAATGTGGTAATTACTCTGCAGTTCCTGCTTAATGTGAATCTGGTCACTTAACGTGTAGCGTGCTTTAATAGAGATCCAGATGGCAGTTTCACTATTCATAATTGCATTCACGTTAGATTATTACAGAACTATGTGAATACGTAGGATGGAGTCCAAAGGCTAAACCAAATCAAAACATGGCTTAAAACAGGAATACACCACTCTTATTTTTTCGCCCAGTTTTTCAACTACAAGAGGTCTCTCTTAACACCTACTATATATTATCCACTCAGGTTTTCATCACAATTATAAAAATCCAACAGAGGGAATAATAACCATGTACATTGTGTTTTTCTACATTAAGCCCTATCAAATCACACTATGGCATGCAAAGAACAGATAGCAGCCGCAGAAGCAGAGATGGTGCAGAATGCCCTGTGGCATGGCACAGTGACCAGCAATCAAAGGGCTTATTAACCATCTCAACAATTATACAGAACCGAGACAACATAACAACAACCAGGAAGCTGATCCTTGTGCGCTATAGCTTTTTGAGACATAAATGGACTGTATTCACACAAATCATAGCATGCCAAAAAAATAGGGTGCCGCTACAGCTCTGAGACAAAGTTTTTCCAGACATTCATCCTCAAGTTCATCCGTCTGTACTCCCCCACAGTACCAACACTATCCTCACCGTCTGCCAGCTTATTTAGCCCCTCAGCTGTGTATTGTTGTGAGTAGCATAGGGTTAATTGTCTGTGAAATGTCAGACAGTAAGTGAGTCAGCCATGCAGGTGCGTGGGATTGCCATATACTGTAAATCCCTGTTTAAGAGAATAATGAGTTGAAGGGGAGCTCGTCCTCATGGAAGGAAATGTGTTGGAGGAAAACATACTCCACAAAACAATACTGGCTTCTCTCACCTGCCTGCATGGCTTACAGCAGAAACACATGTGTACAATCCCCCCCCACACACACACACACACAAACACACACAGACCAAACACAGTGTACGTATAATTTCTTTTGGAGCCAGCAGGTTGAGTTTGCGAGCATGTGACAGAGGGATGCTCACAGTCTCTTTCAGACTGCCACTGCAGATGCAAGTTTGTTTTGGCGGTGGGAAACAACCAAAAAGGGCAGGCCGTGAAAACAAATCCCTACTCATCACCACAAAAACAGGTAGAAAGAGCACATTACAGCTAGCTTGCCATGGATAATCTGGTGATTTCAGCACTCTGATGAGCCACTCTATCTTCTATTAAAAGTGCTGTGCTTTGAGCATATTTCACTCTCACTCCTCAAATGCTGGCGGGCGGTGACTAAAAGAGGCACATTCAGTCATCCTCCTTACACGCCTTCTCCAACTCACAAACATACATATGTGCAGACACATTCAAAGTGGGCTGAAGGCTATATTGGCATGCCTCCTGATGTAGTGGAAGGGAGGTTGGGATGTAAAGAGGGGTGGGTTATTAAAGCACTCTTCATTTACTGAAGTCTTGATGCAGAAGTGGGCAGTCTTGCTTTAAGACATGTGATCTGACTGTCTCTCAGCTCTCTTGCTCTCTCTCTTTCCAGCTGGGCAGCGGGCTACATTGTAATACACAAACACACACACACACACACACACGCTCGCTCTGCCTCTCTGACACAGACTCTCTACTTAGTGCGTTGGAGAGAGGACTGAGGCTCACACTATCAGCACAGCTTCTCAATGGGGGGACGCAGCCAAGAGCAGACAGAGCAGTCATCACACTGGAGCCTTCCGCTGCACTCGTGAGAAGGAGATAGCAAGTGAGGAGGGGTAAATTAGCTCCCTGTCATCACAACATAGGAGTTCTACTAACGGAGAAGAGTCACAGACTGAAGGAAGGAGAAGATAAGAGATCTGCATGTTTGTGGCTGATTAAGCAGTGACGTGATCAGCCTCCCATCACCTCAAATCCTGGCCAGTTTGTGACACAGACCCCTGGGTGTTTCGCTTTTGGTGACTGTGTTGCCAAGGATTTAAAAAGGAACTGAGAAGCAGGGGTCCAGAGGAGTGAATACTGAGGGGGGTTTGAGGGGCGGGGGGCAGCATTATAGCCCCTTTTGCGCGCTGTTCGGCGTTTCTGTTACTGGAATTTCGGGCTGGAATCCCTGGCAACCAAGTATGGATGGATTTAAGACAGAGGAGTGAGTCTGCTGGGCAGACAGGCAGGCAGTGATTCTGACTGAGCTCCTTTCCTCCTGAACACACTGCTCAGGTAAGGGTGTGGGACTTTCGAGGAATACCTCTGGTGTTTGGGGACGGTTTGGGTTGGGGTGTTGATTTTCCAGGACAACTGTATCTTAGAGAAGCAGACAAATGTGTCTGAGTTAAATAAAGCTGATAGGAGTTGACTGGGGGACGGAAGTAAAATGTGAAAAACAGCTTTCACTAAAAAAACCTGTACTGTACATCACAATACATTCTGTATTTGATCCATCCATCTTCGACCGCTTATCCGGTGCCAATTCTGTATTTGATGAGTATGTTAAATAAGTTTCAAATGCATTTAAAACAAATAGGGCGAATATACTTATACTACTACCCTTAATGCTACAGCATGCTGAAAGACAAGTGCATTGCATTTAATAAATTGCAAAACGTTCAGATGTATTTATGAAAAGGGAGCATAATAGGCTACTGTAATGTTGTGACACCTCGATCATCCTCAGTGGTTTTCCCTCGCTGAAGTTGTCTCCACAGCAGAACAAGTGCAGGCTGCGAGAAACAAAAGGAGTCCAAATTTGCCAAATCAATGTTAAACGCACGTGCATCGGAAGGTTGTTCGCCTGCAGGTCTGTCGGCGGATTTATTTTTTTTTTTACTCCTCGACCGCATTTACTATCACGCGCTGGACTTCATTGAATTACGCACGGAGGAGCAGTCCTCCCTCGTTTTTACGTGACGTTACAAAACTGAGAGTAAACTGCGTTTATTGTCTTTCTTTGTCACATGGAAAACAAGATGGATATATATATAAAAGCTCTCGCGCGCTATAAAAAACGAGGCTGCAACAGCGACTAGAAGAGTTTGGTTCTGGTTTCTTGAAAGCTGCTTTCTTTCCTTTTAAATGATGTCCATGCTTGTTCGTTTTCTGCGAAAGTCTTCCGTGCGTCTCTGGTAAAACGCTGCTGGTAAGAACCACATTTTCTGTTCGAGAATAATGCCTTGCGAAAAACCGGGAGGAGCTCAGAGTCTATGCAATATGCAGTTAACCATGCAAGCGCAACGATTCTTATGAATATGTAGCCAGCTTGGCGAACAGAAATACTCTGTGGGTATAAAAAAAAGAAGAGAAAAACATTTCAGTTCACATTTCCACAGAACCGCGGAATGGTGTATTTAGTGCAGGGGTGGGGGATTTTTAATGTGCTGTTCATAATTATATGCCTAATTTTCACTGAATTTATAAGCAGTCTCAATGTCACTGAGGGCACAGAACATGCGGGCAACATTTAAAGCCTAATGGTGTTAATCTCAGATGCACATCAAAACACAAAAGTGGTCGAGTTGGAGCAAACAAGCAAGCAGTGGCTTTGATACTTTCTGGAAACAATTCACTGTATTGGATCAGGGATTCTTTTATTCTTCAGACATTTGAAACATGTCTGTCTATACAGACTCCTTAGTAAAATGTGAAATTTACGTGGTTTGAAGTTCATATTGAAAAGACTCTCTGAGGCTTACAGTCTGCTTCGTATTCTCTTGTGCATTAAGATCTGGTAGAATCAAACATTAAAGGAGTGTTACATTAACACTATCACATTAGAGCATCAGATTCACACAAAAAGTCGCCAACTCAGTGAAAAAACAAAAAATATAGGCTAAAACCAATGCAGTCAGTGCAGTGTGTGATAACTGGGTGATCTTATTATTCTCAAAGACTATAGATCAGTCCAAGGACTATTATATTTTTCGAAACAGTCATAAACAGCCTCACTGAGCAGGGTGTAGTCAGCAGGGAGCCTAAACACACCAAGCCACAATTGGAGTTAGAGGAGGTGGGCTTTTAAGTTTCCCACTGCGGGGTCCTGAATGGAGAGAAGAGCTAATAACACCTGGAAAGGAGGAGAGCCTCATTATTTAATGAGGGCTAAGGCGTGTCTCCATATTCTGGCCCTCACCAGCCATTAGGCTCTCGCTGAACAAATCAGCAAGATGCTTGTTCGTGCTTAGAAATGCAATCTCTTATAAACCTTTTTTTAGAATATTCAAGGCTTAAATGTTGCGGCTGTTGTTGTTGTTGTTGTTGTTGTTGTTAATGGAACTGTCATATCCATAAAGAAATAACATAGCAAGATCAATATAAAATCATTGCAGTATGATAAAAGGTTATTTTCCATTTTCTGAATTTCATTTAATTTCATTTTTTTGTGGTACAAGTCACTTCCAGACTGGTTTGGACCAGACAGATGTTGACAAGATTATCTATCTGTGTTTGAGTCTGCTCTTTTTTCCCCTACTGTTATTACAAGAAAATGTCCATGCACATACCCTCTAAATAAATCACACTAGTAGGGATATTGGTCTAATTCTTTCTAGGTTATATCAAAATAGATAGCAGTATACTATTTAGTTTCTTTTGATTGGCACTTTGAAGCAAACATAATGCGTGTGTTTATGTATGGAGACATGCTGTAATACAACTTTGTCCGTATTTACCTTTTGTTTCTCCCCCGCTGTGTGCCGTCCTGCAGACTCGGCCTTACCATGTCCTGGTTGTTGGCCATGTGGATTAGCCTCGGCTTCCTGCTGTTGTGCCAGGCCACACTCTACCAGACCATTCAGCAGCACCATGTGGCCCGGCCCGGTCGCACCGACATTCTCACCCTGGGTACGTGTTCCTCTTTTGTCAGAATTTCGGCTTCACAGCACAGCATTACAGTGCGAGACGTTGCCCTCTTGATGGGGCAGCAGTTCTCAGCTTTGGCTGTTTAAAAGCAACAGCAAGAGACTGCTTCACTATGTCAGAATGATTTGCCACAGTGCTGTACTGTAACATGATGATTCACCATGCTCACAGTCAAGCAAAGGAAAAGACTGCTAATTGAGCTTGCATGTTACGTTGTTATATTTAGTCATACTATATCTATCGTATGCATTTTGTGCTATTTATAGAAGAACTATGTAGGTTGTTTACTTCGGTTTTAGTAACAACATAGAAACCCTGTAGGATAAACAGCATCTTCAAACATTGTGAGTTAGCTGGTAGGGAGACGATTTGTATGTGCAGCAAAGAGTTCTTGACTATGACCCCCTAAATTTTACTGGCAGACTGCTACGAGTAGGGCAAGCCATTGGCAAAAATCCCTATTACTGTGCTGGTAGCCAAGGGAGCTTTGATCACTGTGGCTAAGATGGAGATGACAATTATGTTTCCCTTTTGCACTACGAACGTTTCGCAATTAAGCTCGACGCCTTCTGCACCGTAGGGGCAAAAGGGGAGGGTAGACGCCGAGGCGGATCTAATTCTCTGATTATGGAAAAGCTTACTAGCATTGCTTATGGTGTATGTGGGAGTGTTACAGGGACGGCAAAGGTTTTCTTGAGCAAAGCGAGGGCTTTCTTTAAGCTTCTAACAATGAGTGTGACTCCCATGCTGAACCCTCGTTCAGAGTGGGGCTCTCTCCAGAAGCCAAGTGGCTGTTAAACATTGATGCTATCTCCTGCTTGGTTCGCTTAGTGCGTGTGTTGCATTGCCAAGCAAAAAGACAGTAGTTAAAGCACAGCAAGAGAAAAAAAAAGTCCAGCATTGAATTTCCCATGCTTGTGTTGAACATTGGTGGCTTTAAGCAGCATGTCGGAGAATTGGCTTACTTTTGGTTTAAAACAGCTGACACAGTAAAATCCCAGCTATGATAGATATAAAGTTCTCAAAGCATCCCGGTTCCATTAATTGGAACAAGAGGGTGAGGGATGAGTGACAGAGAGCTCCGAATAAATTTTTAAAGGCTGGCTTCCAGTTTTTTCTGTGTTTTTTTCCCCTTCTTTTTGACTGGATGGCAAGTCGAGCTTGGTGCCAAAGATGTACAAGGAAGTGCAAGGCTCAGTAAGTGTCTCTTGAATAATGCAGTTGTCCCAAAGGGAAAGAAAGGAAAAAAATAAGAGTCCCCCCCCAACCACCAACCCCGTCGTAGATCTAGAAGAGTCATATAGGCGAAAGATAGTTGGCTGAGGGTTCTCTGGAAGATTTCTGCCCCATAGATCAACTCACACACTTACTACATACAACATTGAGAAGGGTACAGACATGCACATGCTCACACATCATTTTCTCACGGAGGCCATTATGGTGTGGCATTTTCATGAGCCATCTAGGGATACTATAGCTGTGTTCAGGACGCATCAGGTCTGACAGGGTGCAATCTTACACTGTACAGATGGATAATAAACACATTATCTGTTGATTTGATTTTTAACTCTCAGATTTCATTTATGTTACTATACTGATTTAGGCTGAGCCTCTCAATTTTAAATAACATCACCAAGAGGCAATCAAAAGAGATGTTTTAAAGTGTAACAACATTCACACCGAGACAATGCTTACAGTGTTATTTAAACACAAGTATTCCCCAGAAAACTTATTTTTTTTAAATTAAACAAACTGTGATTGATGACAGCCATAATTGGTATTGACAATCATAATCTGAGGACATGTTACGATATTTTACTATCCTGATCAGGCTTCCTAGGGATGAGGGTCTATCACCAATGGGCGCACAAAGAGAGCACATCTCTGTCTATGTTTTTTTCTCTGCTGCTCGGCAACTGTACAATTTACAGTACATCATGTTTTTTTCAAGAGGATTAAGCTGACATCAATCTTACTCAGCCGTGGAGTAGCGTTAACCGATCTAACCAGAACTGCTCTCTCAGAATTGAAATGCTATGATGAATATTTGAATTGGAATTGATTTTATAATTTGAGAAGCTCTCTGGTTTCATTGAGGCCAGAAACCTCAGATACTGTATAAATAGATATGGCTATGTAGGGCATAGCAAAAAAAGATGTCTTGCCATGAAAAATCCATTGGTTTTAATGCTTTGTCATTTTTTTAACGTAATTAAATAATGTTTCTGTGTTACTAAACGACGATAAAAAGATGTGTGATATACTGCTTGCCATACAGAAAATTAAGTTGTGAAATGGTTTCATTAATGAAGCATGAGAAATACAAGATTCAAAATGTCTGTGCTGATACACAGATTAATAGTAATTTATCTTAGACTCACACTCGCCTTCCATTTGCTCAGATTATTGATTCATTATTGCTTTATTGCTTGATGACAAGATAGGCAAAGCTGCTTTTCTACACCTTGTGATGTGGCATGCTTTGCTTCTGTACTGTCTTCTGGAAAGTCATATTTCAAGTTTTGAAGTGAAGTCCGGGGTTGGTATGTAGTAGGAAACATGTCCTGAAATACATTTTTGTGAATTTTGGCATGCAGCCCAGCTGACTGTGTGAGATACTGAGTGGTACAAAAACTCACAAACCATCCCACATAGACAAAGATACATAGACAAGGGGCTGTGTGAGTATCTGAGGAGGAAGTGAAGGTCATGTTGAGCTCTGGCCTGTTGAAGCATGTAACAGTGTTTGTGAAATCAGCTCATCTGCCTTCTGCAACTGTGAGGTGTCGATGCATACCAGAGAAAAAGTGACTGCTGAGATAAAGTTTCAAGATCGCATTGATTTTATTTATTTTTCAAATGTTTCCGTGACAAATCAGCATAGTCACCGCTGAGGCAGACATTGAGTAACGAGTTGCCTGACTGCTCCGTCACCTGCTCAGGAAGCGGTGCCGCTCTCTTTCCCATGAGCCTCTGCTCCACACAGCCTCCCATGCATCCTACTAGTGTGGCTGAAGATTGATGGCGGCCTGATTCTGGGCAGCCAATTCTGGTCTCTCAAGAAATAATCCACTACATTGACAGATGAGCTGAATGTGACATGACACAGACACAGACACACACACACACACACACACACACACACGCACAGACAAAACCCCCGTTCTCTCCCCACCTGCCAACACAGCGAGCAGAAGTGTTCATTGCCAAGACTGCTGCTTGCAGAAACCAGGCCACTCTTGACAGGACATAATATTGGACTCCATCACAAGTCAGTAAAAGTTCAACTGATTTACATTGTCACTACATTGCTGAAGTTACTGCAGATTAAGTGTTAAAATGAAAGCGCTTCTGACTGTCTACATACAGTATTGTCATTAAGTTACACTACGCGGGTACTGTATTTATTTACCCTTGTTCAGCTCAAGTATGCATACAGTAGCCATGTTCATAATGTATCAATACCCAGAGGGGCAGTCTGAACATAATAACACTTTAGCTGCTGCTTTGTTTTATTATCACTCTGACAGGGCAGTTTAAGAGAGTCTCAGATCTAATAGAACAACATGATTTCTGTTCCAGGTGCAGCTGTAAAACTAACTCTACTTACACTAGTTACACTTTGATAGCATTCTTTTTTTTTGGCAGCCATGATGACAAGGCAGTACAGTGTATATGTGCACAATTACAGAACTATACTCCACTCCTTATTGTGTAATTGATCTGCTGTTCATTTGAAAGAATATAGTAATCAAAGGCTGAAATGAAATGATTAAACTGTGAGCCATATAGGCATGCTGATTTGTGCATAAACATAAACAGTTTGACACCGTACACAGAATGGGCGATGGTTGTAGTTGAAAAGGCTGAAAACGGATGTAGTGGGGTTGCTGTTATGCTTTCATCCACTGATTTGAAATGACTTGTGAAGTCTTATCACAGATGATTGGAAGGCCTTTTAATGACCTCATTGTTCTGCGTGCCTTAATGCTTCAAAGCTCTTTGAGGTGGAAGAAAACATGTAATTACTTTGATTAGCCAAGATGCATCATATGGTCAAACAAGAGCCACAGTGTGATCATCAACAAGGATGTTTTGGGTAAATTAAGAAAAGCATCTTCACCTTCAAGAACATAACCTGTCAAAACTCAAGTTTAATAAAAAAAAACTTTACGTCCAAGGGTTGGGGTTTTAGGGAACATCTGACAAGATACTGGGTGTTGAAATGAACCCTGAACTTGATTTAGGATAGCTGTATTTTGTTAAATGACACAGGGTTTATGTCTGGCAGCCATACATACTACGGTATAAATTGATTTTTCTTTCCTTTTTTCCCCATTGCCGAACGGATGGCTGCTTCAGAAGATTGATTATTTTTCTGGCAGTATTTGGAAATGTGAAGAAATTAGCTTCACTGGCACATAAACTGAATGAACACACTGTTTCCAACTAGGAACTCATTTGCATAGTTCTCAGACTCCTCATTACCAAGAGCTTGACATTAGCGGCAAAAACGCAAAAGTGAATATGCACTGTTTTCTCTCTTCAAAGTGGTAATTTTAATGCTTTGCTTTTTCTGGAGGTGTGAGAGCTTTTATGAACGGAAGATCCATCCATACTACCCACAGGAACAGCTTTCAATATAGGCTCCTTGTGTTTTGTTTTTTTACAGTTAAATAAGCTTTATTTACATCCCCATTAAACTGTGGGGACTAATTGGTTTGGGAATTGATGGTGAAAGAAAATTCATTTAAAATCTCTTCAATGGATGATGCCTTAATCATATTTTTTAAACAAATCCAAGTCATTGCTGTCCATGGTTGTGGAAAAGCCTTTTTTCATCCATGCTTTTTTCTTTTACTAAATATTCACTTGTGTGGGTATCATGTAAAACTACCTCTTTAAGAACTGAGTTAAACTATAGGGCGGTGGAAATCAAAAATTATATACGAGGCAAATTAGAAACATTCAATTTTTGAACATGGCATCTGCAAATCCTGCCCTTGCCAACAAAGGAAGTAAAATCCTATAATCTACCCCCACATGGGATTATAATTGCTTTGAAAACGTTGGGCTTAGGTAGAGAGCTTATCGGCGATATATGATTTAACATTCTATCACACAGCATGCCCTTCGAGGTAATGAAAGCAACCTTTCTAAAAAAACTAGGCAAGAACTGCCTGAGCATTCAGGTGCCGAACAGCTCTTTCTCCGTGCCTGGCCTCTTCCCCTAGCCCTTCATCGTCTTGCTTTACACCCCCCCCGACCTCTCCCTCCATCTTCTCGTCTCTATCGGCCCCTCAGACGATTTGTCATGGATCAGATGAGACAATTTGTCATGGATTAGTGCACTTAAATGTCTGTGTGATAGTGGAAGCAGTCACTGGAAAAGCTTAGGAATCCTATTACATTGCGTTTTATGGCCGGCAAGAGGGGAGGTAGGAGTGGAGGTTGAACTGGCACTTCCTATGGCCTGTATGCCATTTCTTGACTTTTTCCTCCACATAATAAGATATTCACTTAGAGGTGAGCTCCACTGATGTGTCTAAACTAGGAAAGTAAAAGAGAAGTTTATATGGTCTTTGTAGGTTGACCACTTGCTCAATATCTGGCCATTTAATTGACTATTTTTAAGCCCCGCTGTTCCTGTCACTGTCAAGTTTTTTGTTTTAGCACAGCACAGACACAGTTTGCAATGACAAAAGTGGTACATGTACCACTCAGAATTCGTTGTCACTTTTGAAACTTTGGGTTCTTGATTTCACACAGAAATTAACAAAAGCATGCATTGTATTTCTCTGTTGGATTTTGTCATCCAAAATACCAACTGTCGCTACCTGATTATATACGCTATAGCTAGCTAGCGTAGGCTAATGGTAAAAGCCAGTGTTGGTTGAAAACTTGTCTTGAGGTGACATTTTAAAATTTCCAGATGGTTTGTTTTAAAACAAGACCCTGTCAAGGGGTTATAAATATGATGTTGTTTCTCTAAACTCTGATATACTAGCATTTTAGCTCCCACACAGTGGATGTTCCAGTCCTGAACAGATATCTTTCTAACATTACCTGTAACCCCAGACCCGTCCATTGCCTTTTGAAAAAGACTGCTGTAGGCAGTTAGTTGTTCTGATTCACCTGTGGTAATATTGTATCAGTAGCAGCAGTATGTATTTACTCAGCGGTCTTTCTCATCTTAAGCCTTTAACTGCCTGTACTGTACTGGTGCTTTTTGTCCCTCCTTGAGTGAGATTAGGTTGTGGTATAATATATCCAATTCTTCTTTGTTGTCACATAATTGTATCAGACAGAGTGCACAGGTGCTATTTAACACAGGTGGCTCATTCCCCCAATTATTTTTGATAAATA
The DNA here is from genome assembly GCF_008692095.1 of Etheostoma spectabile. Taxonomy (NCBI): domain Eukaryota; kingdom Metazoa; phylum Chordata; class Actinopteri; order Perciformes; family Percidae; genus Etheostoma; species Etheostoma spectabile. The sequence continues at coordinate 25,695,214 of NC_045736.1, forward strand.
GAAGAATATGAAATTCGACAAACCAGTCACACAGTGTTCAAACAACCCATCTGTCTAGCAATACCTTGAAACACATCTTTGTCACATTCTATTTTCAGCTGTCTGTTTTAAATAGTCCTCTATGTGTACTTTTCTTCTGTCGGATTTTATTCATACCAGTGTCTAGCAGCACATCATTTTTTTTTGTACTAAACAGAGCAGCAGGAAGTTACTGTATCATACATCATTACCATCTTTATTCATACAATATCTTATGCAGCTTCTCCATCACCTCTAGGCCCCTCAAGCCCTTTAGTGGCATCTTGCTGAAGTGAAATAGCTTGCTTATGTTAATGGAGCAAAGAGACACACTGCCAGGTAATTGTGATGCAGCACAGCTACTTCGTGGCATCATTTAGAACCACTGCGGGGGACAAATGTTGCTCATTGAGTGTTTTGTTTGCAGAGGACTCATTTTTCCCCAGCAACTCATTTACCCAGTGGCAGTCAAATTAGGTTGTCTTAACCATACTACTAATTTACTTTCTAAATCATTTCACTTAGCTCCATTTATTTTTTTGTAACACATTTTTTGTAGAACATTTCTATATATATACCCGACCCGAGTTTGAAGAAAAAGGGTTGCTCAGGAAACGTAGAGAGTGGGGTCATTTTTTGACAAAAAAAAATATTGTTTTGCCTCATGGTGCTAGCCACCACTGATAAAATTGCCAACATCCTCAGTTGAACAGGTGATGTGCTTCTACTCCTTTAGTATAACGGCCTATATCAAGCATGTGACTTAGGCCGTTCAGTTTTCTGTGTTTTCTGAAAAATCTGAAATGTCTTAGGACATTATTTTAGGAAGGTGATGATAATACAGTTTCCCCTTGTGGGATTAATAAAGTATAATATAATATATATAGATTCCTTTTACATAGATTTTTAGTCAAAATTTAGGAAATGTAAGCACACAGCCAACAGAATCTAAAAAAACAAACATTGTCTTTCCCATATAGCTGCTTATTTCAGAGTGCCAAGTGCATATTTTAAGCCATGTTTTTCTCTTCTCTGACTTCACTTCTGAAAATGTTGAAGTACTGTAGACACAGATAGAATCATTGATTCTGGATCTCAGCTTCTGCGTCTGGATTGATCAGTTCCTTGTTCGTTAACATTTTAGCTTCTGAAATATTTATAGTTAAATATCTGTATTTCTACTTAAAAGCGGCTATAATCAATATTTTAATATATGTATCAATAATGGATCACATGACTACTTATGTATGTGAATGGGGTTGCTCGTAGTGACAAACCCACAGACAATTAATTCCCATCTCTGCAGTTTTCCTCACTTCTACAAGCTTTATAGCTTTATTTTGGATATCCTGCCCACAACTTTGCTGTTTTGGTTTAGTGTCAGGTTTCTCACAGCGTTGTAGTTGGCTGATATTTAAGCAAAAAAGCTCTGATGAACCTGTATGCTACCTGCCCAGCACCAAACAGCAGACAAACAAAGTTAGCTACTAGCTGGTGAACATAGTGGAGAATTTAGCAGCTATAGAAGCCAGATATTGAGTTCAGGAGTTGGATGAGACCCCTTTACCTACATAAACTTACAAAATGAGTAAAAACAAAATGTGTGTTTAGAATTGTTTTCACACTCATAATAACATGAACCTTTAGCTGCGTATGTTGCTTTCTCAGTTTGGCCCAGTGAATCATTCATTTGAGCCCCGACAGGGGACAAAAATGGATCAGGGGTTTGGAATTATGGAAACAGAAATCCTCTTGCTTGAACATGTTCCCACTTGTCAAAGAAATGATTGAAAGTCTGTCTAAATTTTCCACCCGGGGTGCTCTGTCAGCATTAGCTGAGGTCTATTTGTCTTGTCTGATGTGTCCGGGTGAATCTATGTGGTTGCTGTGCCGAGGCAGCACTGTATTGTCTTATCACAGCTTTATCTGACAGCAGACGCTCTAATAATGGAACTTAGGTTGAGATGTCACAGTTAACTGTTCACTGCTAAACAGAATACGACACATGAGATGGACGCTGCCAAATGTCTGATTAAATGGACAGGATATCTTATTTTAATCTGCATTAGCCACCATGTTGTGGTTTTATTGTACATATATCATGTATTGAATGTGCCACTCACTTGTACTGTACACAGCGAGAATGGCGACAGACAGATGAAAATGTAGGACAATTAGTAGTCACTGTCCCTGCAATGTATCTTCATTTGCCACAGTATCTCCAGCACGTCAGGTTCACTGAACATGGCTCAATGCCCTCATACCTTCCTGCCCGACGCCTGTTGGCCAGGAGAGTGAGAGAATGAAGGATGAGGTGGCACTTGCATGTGTCTGTCTGTAGCCTAATGACCCAGAGGAGATTTCTCTCTCACACACTGTCTCTCTTTCTACTTTTATGCTCTTTGTCTTTGTCGTTCTCTGGACAACTTGTCTGCCTATTAGCCCCGCAGCTCCTCTGCCAATCTTATTCTTTATACTCACAAACTCCCCTATATAGTATGTCAGCTTACTCTGTGGACTTGCCAAAAAAGACATGTTTAACTTCAATTATCTTAGGAACCTGAGCAAAGCTGGCAGTGTGTATTTGCAAGGAAATACTATTTTGAACCTCAGGCAGCCAGGCAGGCTATGGAGGATTTCTCTTCCTCATCTCACGTCCCAGAGGTTTCAGTGGTTATTTGCTACTGAACTTTTCCAACAAAAATACATTTTGACCTGCTTATGGTATGTTTTTTGGAGTTGAGATTAAATAAGGATTAATGCCTGCTCAAAGGCACTTGTTTAACCTTTTTCTCTTAAGGCATCAGTGGAAGTTTGAGGATGGCATACATGTGTCCAAAATAAAAGTATGATTGGAACTGAGCTGATGGAACTGAATACCTTTCCACATGCCGTCTTTGATCATACAATGTTTTTCCCTTCCTCGTGGATTTCAGCTCTCTGCAAGGCATCAACTGCAAGGCACACATGCATGCTAAACAAAAAATGCTAACTGTACTGATGTACTGTTTAACTGGACCCCTCACCACATCTTGTTATATTTTTGTTTCTGTCCTTGTGGAGTTGAATCTGCATCAAGGCCTTAAGCGCCTTCATTAAAGACAAACAAAAACATCAGTTTTTATAATCTTGCTGCTGAGCTTTTACATTTGTAGGACATCCTGGCTATAAGTCAGGGTTCAAAATAACTTCATCCCTGCAAAATGAAAAAGCATAGGGAGCTGCACTAACATATGCCCAACATTTGGCTCAAAACTATGCAGGTTAATGCATACTGTCCACACCACAGCAACTGTTAAAGCAGAAGAGTCAATGAACTGGACATTTGTGTTTGATCTCATATTTTACCAATTTTATGCTGTAAAAATGTTTTTTTTCTTAGAAAAGGTAATCATTTCTCTTTTCTTGCAAGCCATTTTATATATTTTTCCATTGGCTACATCCCTGTTAATGTCTGTGACTTGGTGTAAGCGTGTAATGAAAGTCTACTCAGAGCTGAGCCACTGTGCTCCGCTCTCTCAGGATCAACGGCTTTAGTTTTGCTCTCAGCAGATGCAAAAATAAGCACAGTAACATTGGGATGTTTCATTGAAGAGAGAAGAAGTACCTTTGGCTCACTCGGTGTATATTAGCTTTTAGTATTACGTTCCACCTCTTCCCCTGTTTTGCTGAGGGTGAGCCTAGCGCAGAGCTGCGCTCACATCTTGATATGACTCCCCTTTTTCTCTTAGATGCAATCAAAGAGCAAGCCTTTGATTTAACCATGAAGAAAATACAGAAATGTTTTGAGATACATTCAGTGGAGTGAGCAGCACAACTGTTTAGTTCGAATGGTACACTTTTTAAACTTTCGTTTTACAGAATGCATGTCAGGTAGAGAGCTGGCAGAAAGATATGGAGCTGGCTCTGTCTCAGAACTTCTTTGAATCACAGACACCAGTATTATTCATTCACTATCTTAGCCACTTACATGTACTTCCACACCTTTATCGTATATCTGATTGCAGGTTGGACATGCTCACATGCTGTGAGCATTATAGTAATTATGTATACATGGCAGAGCAGCATCTCACTAACAAAACATAGCTTTTGCAGGAGTTGGAGCTGTGCAATTCCTGTCAGGGCATTCGCACCACATCAACTCTCTGTGCAGCAGCATGCTGCTGAAGTGATGTTACTACAGTTTTGGATGATTCACATGAGAGGGCAGGCAGGCAGGCAGACGGCATCATTTTTTTTCTTCAGCTGGGGCAAGCTTGAGGGGGTACATATTTAAAAATCCATGAATATTTGTTTTACAGGTGTAATGTTGTTGAAGGTATACACCAGAGAGTAGAAGAATACATGATATGAAGGATAAATTAAAGGGTAAATGAGTACTTTTGAAGGGCAGAGTGGTAAGGAAACCCTAGAACAAGGCTCATTATTGGCTGGAAGCATGAGTTTGACAAAGAAATATCTGACAAAACTGCATGCGCGTTTTGCTATTTGTGTATCACAACATTGTGTCTTGGGTTGAGATGTGTGAATAGAAAAGGATCGGTTCCACTCAAGCACCCACTAAGGTGCAATGGTGTTTTCATTTTCAACCTCGAAACTTCTGTTAGATTGTACCTTAGCCTTTTGATAACTTGGTGTTAGATGTGTCACACAGATTCCAGTCCACATTATACTGTCATACATGCTTTTGTTGACGTTCTTTGCAATAAAACAGCTGTGTGATTTCTGTAAATATGACCTACATAATTTTACAGTGCATGTCACATTCCTATCTGATGGGGAATTTAGTTATCTTTAGTTGTCTTTACAGGAAAAACTTTACAATGTCAAATCAATCTCAAAATAACTGCTGCTCTGGCTCACAAAGACGCCTCAAACAAAGATAAAGGGATGTGGGAATGAAGTTTATGGTAGCATGTTTGAGAAGGGTTATTGCTTGTGGATATCATGTCCTCCCATGAGAGACTGAAAGCACAGTGTACTGTAACACAATCACAAAAGATGTCAACGGTTCAAGGATGGGCTCAGATTTATCTTAATTCTGTTCTGTTTCGTCTTATTCATGTTATAATTTTTTTACTTTATCATAAATGTGGTTCTAATCAAGTTTTAGGTAATTAATTGCTGCAGTATTTTGGGGTCAGGTCTTGCTAAAACTAGATCTATATTGGTTTTGGTTTCAGTCAAAAGTATACTTGAAACAGTATCGGTTAGGTCTGTAGATGCATAACGTGATAGGAAATCCCATTTTTTTTTAAAAAGGAACCAAATCAAATTAAATATTTGTTTTTAAATTGTTTTAATAATTATTTAAGCAAAAATGCGTTTGATGGTTCCAACTTCTCAAGTGGGAGAATTTGAAAATAAATATATTTGGGTTTTGGACTGATGATTGGATAAATTAATAAATTTAAAGATGTCACTTTGGGCTTTGAGAAATCAAAAAGAATATTGTTCACTATATTTCAGCCTTTCTACAACAGTATATTGAATTGATAAATCAGGAAAATAATCCGCAGATTAATTGACAATGAAAATATTCATTAGTTGTAGCCCTAAATTACCTATACAGTAGTGACTGTTTAAACAGTTTGACATTTAATGTTCAACTTATTGTCTTAGCCTTTTAGCCAAATGTAAAGAATCCCAACCAGAAACACAATATCCAAGCATATGACACTAACCTACCAGCAGAATAAGCTGGAGACACCTGAAATTAACTTGAGTGCCATTTCAGTGCTGAATCAATGAGGGGAGATTTTCTGGAGCCTGAGGAGATTAAAGTCCTACAGTTGTGTCTGACGGACGTTATCCAACACCAGCACTGGAAATGTATGGACCTCTGTTAGCCGGAGGAGCGGTGTGCTAATGTCAGTAGTATTGGTGATAATGGAAGGTGAATACGAGCCCCTCGTAAGGTCTTACAGGCTCTTGTGAACACGGCATCACATCCTGAGGTGAATTGGATGAGAAGCGAGTGCAGATCCCATAAGTCCCCTCTAGGAGTCACGGCATACTCTGCTAGGGTGCTTGTAATAGGTCTTACACATGGGACAGCAGCAATTTAAAAACAGCCTTATTTTCATGAGGAAGAGGGTATTGTGTAGTCTTAAATGAGGAATGTGGCTGTCATACTGTACAAATGAAGGATACAAATCAACACTAGATTCATGAGTTGTAGGTTGGTAGAGTAGTGTACAACGTTTAGAAACCATACGTAAGTTATTACTTGTTAAACTTGCCAATCTCTTATTGTTAGCCAGGTACAATGCTTTGTGGCTGAATATGAGAGTGAAGACAATTAAATTCATGTTTGCTGTGGATGTGATCCTGCTCGAGCCTTGCTGCCATTTGGAGGAGGCAGCAATGTGTTTGAACAGTGAGAGAATTTGGCCGATAAATCTCACGTCTCTGGTCCAATGACAAGACTACCATCGATCATCGTTTACACGTTACAGCTCCTTCCCAGCAAGATGCTTGTTGCCATCTCATAACATTTTCATCCAGACATTTGCATGTTTGGCAGGATTCACCTGTTTGTTTGAATGAAAGAGAGGGAAAAGTGAATGAGCTTATGTCTATGCAAAAAAACGAGATAGGATGCTTCTGTCTGAGCCAGCTAACCAGCTTGCTGCTGTGCTGTTACAAAAGCCTGGCCAGACAGATGGCATCCATTTGATCAGTGAGATGCTGTAATGGTGGGCCAAGACCAGCTGAGAGAGGCTGTTACTGGGTCTTCATGAGCAGGCCATACCTCCAGTCTGTCAGGCAATGACAACTTTAACCTTTTTAAAAGCTTAACTTCTTCTCCCCTACTGCTCCACTGATTTGTTGGCTAATGTGCCAGATCGTTATCAGGACTCACGTAGGATATTTGTCAATGTTTGCATGTGGATGTGACTGCTTGTCCATCCATAAAGGTAATGCTAGTATTACTTCACCCTTATAGTATCCACAATACCTCCATGAGAAGAAAATCAACAAATTATCTAAGCTTAAAATGTGTTTATGTAGCTACAACCTGACACAAGTTATGGCTCCATGTCGTAACCTGTGTTAACCTGTTGTCCAACCGGCTCTTTAGAGGTGCACTTAGACACAGCGATGCTTTAAACTAAATGCTAGCATCAGACTTCTAGCATGCTCACACAAGTTGTTTACCATGGTTACCATCTTAGTTTAGCGTGTTAGCATGGTAATATTTGCTGATTAGAACTTAACACAAAGTACAGCTGACACAGATGGGGATTTTGTGAGTTTAGCGGGTATTGTAATGTATACATTAAAAGTGAATCAAGGGGAATATGAATGTGTGAACCAAATGTAATCCAGTCTATCCAAAACTTGAGGAAACATTTAATTAAAAACAAAAATTTCAACCTAATTGTGTTGCTAGATCCAAAGTCAGAGGATGACATCAGTAGCTTTCATCCTTAGCCCCCCATCACATGCTTTGCTAATCCATCCAATTGTTTTTAAGATGTTATTCAGATGCTCAAAGATGTATGTTGTTTGGTGGGTTATATTGCTGATAAGAATAAACTATGCTGGCAATGTTCATTGTAATAAAGAAATATTTCTTCCAGACTTAACAGTATGGTTTTTATGTGTTCTTTATAATTCTCAGCTAATAGAGTTGTTTGGCATGGGGTTAAACTATATCAGACAGTGTCTGTGCAGAAAGTGGGTGGTGTATTTCATCGTTTGTTTTTGTATTTTCATGAAATTTGTCGACAATAACAAAAAGATGAAATAACACTTGTTTTATACTTTAAAAGTGTAAATGCACAACTGTATGTGATACATTAGAGAGCTCATGGTGAATTCCAACCTTTTTCTATTTTTACAATTCATTTCCCTCTAAAAGTGAGCTTGTTTTCACTATTTTCCAGCATCAACAGTTATACAGATTAGTGTTTCCCATATCTAGGTTATATTTGGGCGCACCATCCAAGTAGATAAAATCCAAATAATATTTTTTCCAATTATCAATGTAATTTTATAGCACACAGATCAGCAGCCTCCAGCCCCTCCCCCTCAGGAAGACGCGCGGCGATTGCATGTCACAGCGTCAACAACTCACTTCAGGCCAGGCTCACGTTAGTAGCAGAAGCGCGCTGCTTGTGTTTTTGTGGCTTCCCGTGGGAATAACTATAGTGAGAAACCATAAAAACGCCACAGCCACACCGCTGTGAAAGCTCCCTGAACGTCATTTACACAGTCTGATTGTTCACTCTCTCCGCAGCAGTGTGTTCCACTTTGTTGTTAACTGGAGCTAATCGCTAACATGAGTTAATTGTTACATTCCGAGTTGTCGGTTAACGTTCTCTCCGTGCCTATAACATTACCCATTAACTGTTATGGTATTTATGCACTCAAGCCCAAAGAAAACCCAACATTTTATTAAATGTGCTGTAAACGTGTTAAACTACAACCCAGAGTTGTTTAGAAGAAATATGTTCAAATGAGATCTTAATGAACGCAACATGGACATGTACTGTATAGTTAAACGGCGTGTTTAACATTATTAGGATCCCCAAATTCCCCAAAATCCCCAATTAAATCAAGCAGCCATCATGCCACACTGTTCTTTCTCAGCCTGTGAGGAACAGTGCATATGGCTCCCTGTTAAAGGTATTAGACTTTAATGGAAATAGCTTTGTGCTGCGTTGTCAAGAAGACTTTACATTACTTCAGTCCAACACAGAACATATGCTAAGTACACAGAGTATTAATTTTCTTTGTACACATATTTGATATTAGATGAAAGACATTAAGCACAGTGTGTTTAATTTCACTATGAACACTGTGATTGTCTCCCCTTCTTTTTCTCCCTGTTATGTCACAGGGCGACAAGAGACATTTTCAGGATCACATCCGGCCCTTATCTCGTCACATTTGCAAATCCATTTTTAAAAGGTTATACATTAATGGGAAGAATCCCCTCCTTCCTCCTCCTCCTCTTCTCTCTTCCCACTTCTCAGATATGAGATTACACATTTCACCCTGAGCAACAGACAGAAACTAATCCCTGGTCCATGCCAGATATTAGGCCTATGCTCGCCGTGTAGCTGACAGCTCTGCAGGGCCAAGTTCTAATATTGGGTATTTAACAGGCCACTGTAAATCCAGCCTTGGTTAGGCACTAAAACCACAGATGCACATGCACACACACACACTTAATTTTGCACCGTCCGTGTGGTTAAATGAAGACGGAAATATACACAAATATGCACGTCCAAAGCAAATGTTTAATCCGTGTTTTGTTGAAAAACTGTAGCGTGATTTCGAGTATAGCAAATGTTAAATAGCAAGATAAGAATTGGGCCTATCAGAGTAAGTGTGATAAGTATCCCATTAAGTGGCTTCCACTTTCTCTTTGAATCAGTGGATTCTAAGTGGAGAAATTAATATTTAATGCCTCTGGTAGAGTGCTACAGACACTTTCTCGGTGATTGCATCAAACTGCAGCAGTAGGTTTGACAGTATCAAACCCAGTGTTGGGGAAGCTACTTTGAAAGTAGGGTTGGGTATCGTTTGGATTTCAGCAATTCTGAACCCGTTTCTGCTTATCAATAACGATTCTTGACGATTCTTGATTCCAATTCTTTGAGGGGCAAGGTGAAAACAGATCACATACTTAGTTCACTAAAAAAATTGAAAAGCTTCTACACAATTCATTTTCACGTCATATAGTTAAAGGAACCTGTAAATGCATTTCATACAGTTTTGGGTGCTGTTATTAAACAATATGATTCAATGATAATCAGATTTTTTGATTTACGGTAACTTGCCGAAATGAAACAGGGTTAACATGTGTCGGGCCATGTTAAACCAGCCAGTTGCCCAAAAAAGTAAAAAACATTTAATTCAAATAATTTTCCAGACATTGTGTCACAAGTGCCTGCTCTTCTCTCTTAAGACTTGTCTCTACTCTGTCTGTGTCTCAGCACGCTGCAGGGGCTTTGGTAACTTCATACATGAAATGGTGGTCAATATAAATAATATAAGTTGAAACGCAAAAAACATTAATTGCGTCTTGGAGAAAACGTAACACTGGGTTGAGAATGATGTGTGCGTACTGTGTGTAGCTAGTGTGTGCAAGTGAGAGCGAGAGATGCCGGCTGTGCTGACAGCAAACAGCTGTCGGCTTGCGGATTGGTGTGGTCCATGGCAAACGGCTGACTCGTCTCCTCGCGACTCCTATTCGTCTTGGCCATACTGCCTAAACAAAATGTATCGCTTTGCACAGCGTCATACGGAGAAGGAGAAGGAGCACCGTGTAGAGGAACCGATAAGCAGACCCGATATTTTTTTATATACCGGTATATATGATTTTTTTTTAACCTTTAAAGAGTTGTTGGCTTTTTTGAAGCAGTTATAATTTGGAACCAGGTTTTGGTTCCAGACCTATTCGAAAGTATAGCTTTGCGAGCAACCAATTATTTTACACTGGCAGAAGTTGAACTTCAGCAAAGCTAGATTTCTCCCTACTTAGAAAAAGTAGACGCTGGCGTAGACGCTTGATATTCATGCGCCCTCTTGAAATACGTTAGCCGGTAAGAGACATACAGGACATACTGCTCCGCCTTTTTGCGTTTTCCCTGTCACAAGATAAACTCACAGGTGCTGCTAATCTGCTAATGGGCATCATCGCTTCCCGGCCCCTGCAAGTTTTAAGAAGGAAACATGGAGGACCACACGTATTGAAAATCCAAATTTTAGGAACAGGCGTCTTCTTCTTTGCCCAGAAAAAGAAAAAGTATATTAAAAAGAGCAAAAGACTGGCTTTTTGAAGCGTAAAAGCTACCGTAGCTGTAGTACGTGCTTTGAATTGTGTGGTGCAAGAGAGTTGATTGGAAAATATGATCCTAACACAAGATGGGAGTAATTCCTACACATTGGATCTTTAAAAACCTTAGCCAAATATGGCCAAAACTTCCAGCTTCCAATAATACCCAAGACCAAAATCAGTTTGAAAGAAAAGTGAAGGCAGCTACCTGATGAATGCATCAATTACAGTAGAGAAGCAATAATAAAATAACATAAAAAATTATTAATTTCCCTTGGCTTGTATGGCCCAACATTGTTTGTAGTTTTACAGTAGTTAAAGCTTTAGTGCGTAACATTTTGATATATTATTTGATTATTATTGATAATAAACGTCCGTTACATTCAAGCCATTGCCAACTGAGTTGCTGCAAAACTAATTAAGACTGTCAGCTCCACAAAACTGTCTCTGTATTTCTCAGTATGACATCATTGCGTAGTATTGCCCCCTTTTTTTTACTTTGAGCACAGATGAGTGCATACTGTATATTTAGCTGCAGTACGTACAGTATTCACACTTGCATGTGTGCTATTCTTCATTTACGTGAGAGGCATGGTGCCAAATATGTACTTTTGGGACGTTGATGGGCTGGTTGAAAAATTACACAAACAGTGTCTGCTTTTAATAGCGCTACAATCAGCAGTATTCACACATAGTTTGAGATGTAATGACTAAAAGAAGGGTCATGCTGATAGGAAATGTTACCAATGAACCAGAATAAAATGATTTATGAAAGTGTTTAATATAGGATGTTATTCTAGTTGTAATTAAGACATATTCATCAGACTGTAAAGAAAACCATATAAACTGTTGGAACTTTTTCCATTGGCTGCTGTATTTTACTGCTTTAAAACACTAATAATGGTAAGCAGTATCAAACACATCCTCAGTATTTAAATGAGTAACACGTGTTTGTCTGGTCAAATGAGAGACAGACTGTACTGCAGTTTTAAGAGCCAAAGGGAATTTACTCATCATTCCTCATGCATGTCTAATTCATTAGCATCTAGTGCTTTATAAGAGCATCATACATTTTAGATCTGAATTTAAACATCAAGATCATAGACGTATTTACAAATTACCACCACATGATTTAGATTATCCAAACAAAAATAGCACTGGTTTGAATAAATCAATGCAGTGTGTTAAAACATAACACATCTTTACGTTGGCTCAGGACATGAGCACTTGATGACACTAAACGTGGATGTGCGGTTTAGCAGGGTCTGACGGTGAATTGTTTAGTTATTTATATAATTCTTCAGCCATGTTTTTAGTTGACTCAGAAGTAAACAAGGCTTGTTGAGATGACTCAGGGCTCAAAAAAGAAACAGACAAAATGTTCAAATGGAAGCATGCACTTATTTTTTCCTCTCTATACTATATTTGCATATTTGCATGTTACTCAGCTTACAATTGCTATATATTTTCCCCCTACACATGCTGTACTAAAACTTACATATGAAATTCACATTTCAAAAGCAGCAAAATGCCAAGCCCGTCCTCATTTCTGAGCTTAGATTATAAGCGGTTCACTGTATGTGCAAGATCATATTAGCAACATGGCTTGTGTTTTTTCGTCTGTGGACATGTTTCTTCAAGACCCCATCATTCAATGCCACATTGATAACAATAAAGTGTCTTGTGTCTCCTTAAAGTACAGCACGCTCTCTTTTAAGCTTCAGTCCTGCGTACAGAATATAGATGGCAGTTAATTCAATCAGGAGAGACATGTTTGCAGATATGCAAATAAGGTTTATTTTACAGCTCAATTAAATGTACAAAGTCTTTGGCGATTAGACTCCATCGCTATACGAATATTTCATATATATGTATAGGGGTAGAGAACAATCAGGCCCCCCGATGGAATCTAGACACCTGTGGTGGCGACGAAGGAGCCCAAAGAGCAGACCGAAGGAGACTCCGGACCAGTCAGCTGGAGTAGATAACTGGAGGTGGAAGGGGAGGTGGAGGGTTGCACTCTTTGCCTGCAACAATAACTGAATAGCAAGAGGAGAAAGATTTTTTTAAAGCAGTGTTGTGACTCTGTGATTGGCACTTGAAATTTGTGTACCATTCTGATTGGTTTAGCAGGAAGGTAAACGCCTCCAACAGCTGATTTGAGTTAGGTAAAGCATTGATTAAGAGTTAGGTCTTCCTGATAGGACTAACACTGAGCTACATTTCAATCAGGAGAGACACTTATACACAGCATGATAAAATATACATTTATTTAGATAACAGCTCAATTGATTTAGGAGTGCATCGATTAAAAGTTAGGTCTTCCTGAAAGAATTTATGCTGAGCGACATTAGACAACCAATTTTCCATTTTGGTTCTGTTGTAAATATGGTATGCTCTGGACCACGTTAATGAGTTGCTGTTTGTGTGTTTGAAACATGAGCCAACACCTAGTCAATGCTATTCACAGAGTGGTAAAAGCTTGGAGGGAGTGGGGGGTGTCAGCTTGTGTGCTTGGACCCTCCATTTTCAGCAGTCGGCTGGTCTAAATCCAATTCATCAGCCCTTAATGGACTGCACAAATTGTCTCTCTAGGATCTTAACTCGAGGAGTGGACAGACTAAGAAGGAATAAAGTGGGAGCATATGGCGCATAGTGTTGAGCACAGCATAAAGAGGCAAGGGCTGTAGAATTAGTCATGAATGTGTACAAACATCAGTGTTTTACTATTCATAATTTAATCTAAAATTTGGGAATTAGTTTTTTAAGAAAAATATATATATTGCCATTTCAATCAAACATTCACAAGTTTTTAATTCACACTTAGCAACAAAGCTAAACAACAACAACAAAGCCCACTGAGGAAAATGTTTGTGACATTGGGTTTTATTGATAAAATTGACTTTACTTGACAGTAAGAAACAATTAGTTTCCTAAACTGTTTTTTTCTTTAGAGCTAAAAGTTCTAAGAAAGGTGTCTGCATTGTGCTGCACATTTGAACTTGTGCAATTGTCACGCTCTCCATTGCAATCACAGTTTGAAAGAGCGGAACAAATATGTGTGTAACTGCGGTAGTGGCTGAATGTCAAGCTTACATTTCCAGTGAACATGCACCTGCTACTAAAATTACAGATAGCACGTTTCAGTAGCAATGAGAGTCCGGCGCAGAACAATGTTCAGTGGCTGGTGGATTCAGCTGTGAGCGGTTAGCGCAGTGTAGATCTAAGAGCTATCCTTTTCTCCTAAAACCCATTTGCTCCCTCTATTTCCCTGCATTTGAACATAATCACACAGCTCCAAGGGCTCAACAGCAGTAGCAGCAATAACAACAACAGAAATTGTCACTCATTTACTCAGGGGCAGCAACACTCACTGGGCACTCCATTAAGATCCACCAGGCCTTTGATCCCGTTTGTGAATGCCGTGTGTTCATGTATGTACACCAACAAATACATTTTATGTCTCAGAAACAGTCCAGGATTTTCCTGAAAAGGTGCATAATATCAGAGCTCTGAAAGAGAAGCATTTACTGTTGACGGTTATTGCAAACCACATTATTTTGTTCCCACAGAGTTTCTTTTTTGTTCCTCGCCTTGGTTTGTCTGCCCTCTCTCCAGCTGTCAAATTACCACCCTTCTGACTCACAACAACTGATTACTTAGTTTGGGAAGAAGAGTAACAAAGGTGGTAAACTCTTCTCACTTTATCTCTTTTACTTCTCTCTCTGTGTTTTAAATTCAATGGAGAGTGGGAGATAATGAACCCATCTGCACCAAAATGAGTCATCAGTCCTTTTCCAAGGTTGATAACACCCCTAACAATCTGGGAGTGCAAACACCCCCCCCCAGCTACTACTGCTTCAACATCACCTGTTGTCAGAAAACATGCAGCAGAATCCAGACAGGGCCACCTGTCAACACATAAACTCAGCTTTGTGAAAACATCTCAGCTAATATTGGAAAATGAAGTTGAATTCATGGATAACCTTTTGTTTTGACTGAATTATTAAGCCTAATCATACATTTGTATTGTTCTGAACCTGTTTCAGTGAATGGGTTATGAGAATTAATGCAGGATAAGTGACTTATTCTCCTAAAGTGGTGGAGCTTTCCCTTCTTTTTCCTCACCACCTGGTTCAGGCCAGCTTCACCCCACAGGCCGTTGGACTATGCTGTTGGACTATTTAGCTCATCACTTGACACTTTACCTCTATATTGTCACTTTACCTTTTATATACTGTTTTACAACTGTTAACACCTTTGTATGTGTTTTTACTTGTCTTTATGCTGTCAGATTTTTGTTATATTCATTTTACAATTTATATTAACTTTTTAAATTTGATTATACCTGTGTAATCTTTTAATTTGTTATACATATTTAATTAGCATTGTTATTAGCAGGAGCCTGAGACTTAAGATTTGTTTTCCTAGCAAAAGAAAGTTGCGCATATTTTAAATAAAGAGCTTGAACTTGAACCTCTTCTTTGAACTCTTGCATGATGCCCTCCTGACCTTACTTCATGCTCCACTTGGCACACTTCTCTCCATCCATCACAATACGCTCTCTCCCTCTCCCTCACACCTTCACTCTCCCAAAGCCCTATAACTGAGGGGATCGACTGTAGATATTTTTTCCTTCCACATCTTGGGACTCTGTGGCTGGGGTGAACTGTTTTGTGTGATCAGTGTTTCCCAGACTCTACATCTTGTTTTAATCAGGATATCACCTTCCTGCTCAGGTCTCCTGAGACAAGCTTGCCCTGTCTTTTTCACTTTCCCTCTATCACCTTTATTCTTGCGCTTTTACTTCCACCTTTCCTTTAAACTGAAGTGTGAGGATGTTATTTAAGTCTTCCCTGTGAGAGTTCTGCCCAGGTAAAAGGTAGATAGAAGGCGTATGGTGTGAAACGAGGGAGAGGTTTGACTTGGAGGTGAGTTAAATGATGCAGAGTGGAGGGTAAGGCCAGCGTAATGCACATTGATTGAGCAGGGCAAATCCTTTATGAAAATACAGTATATTGTCACCTAATCACAACGTTGGTTTTTATTTTAACCATGTGAATGTACTTTGAACTCCATTATCCACACTGAAAGAGACTTTGACACTTGTGAACAAAGGCATGCAGTTTGAAAGTAAAGTAAAATACATGCAAGATTTTAGTTCATGTTCACACTATTCTGCTGTAACGCCTCACATAGAGGTGCAAGACTGTCATATTAGCTCTGCACCAACTACTCAGAGGTGCAGAAAACAAAACCTTTATTCCAAGTCATATAATAGGGCATGGTGTCACAGTGCCAAATTGAAACATCTTTGATTTTAGTTTTCTCCCTTTTCCTATACTAGCTGAGATTTTTATGGATTCACTTTGAGGTAAATATTGTCATTTTAGGGATTAGAGGGGCAATTTGTGTACAGTGTAGTCTATCAGAGGCTTTTCACTTCTCTGGGTCTCTTAGCGCTCTGGTGTGGGTTGGATCAAAAGCACTCATCAGATCAGAGGGATGCCAGAGCCAGCCTGAACCCGGACTGAAAAAGGTCACGGTACACTCCATTATTCATCAGGCTTCAATGCTAAAGCCAGGGAGTGTTAAGAAAGAAAAGAAAAGGAGAAAGAGAGATCGAGAGATTGATTTAGAGTATCCTTTCTATACCTGTCCTCCCACAGAGACCCTTGCCAAAAGTCCTCCTTAGCTATTCCAAAAGCCCAAGCTCTCCTGTGAATAAGGAACAAAGGGTTAATGCAAATTGATTGGGTGAGCAACAGAAAGAGATAGGAAGAAGAGGGAAGGCGCCTCCTTCTTGTGTGGCCTGACTTGCTATTTCAAACACCCGTTCTCTTTATTTAGCCATCTCTCCTGTATCTTCCCAAATATGATGCCTACAATGTCATTTTGACGTCTGCGGCTCCTTGTTCCAACTTGTTCTAAGACCCTTGAACACAGGCAAAGATGAGTAGAGTTGCCAAGAATGGGGGAATATCATTTGGTAGGCTCCCCTGAAATGGTTGAGCTTTCCACCATCACCACCAGCAGCTCGGCACTCAACAATCACCTTGTCATCTCACCTCTTTCTCAGCCTGTTAAATGTTCTCTAAAGGATAAAAAAAGAGCTAAAAACACAAAGCTTGAGATGGAAAAAAAAATAAAAAATTCACACTTAACCTGTGATATCTGATAAGGGTGTCACATATTGAAATTAAGTCACAATCAAATTAAAAATGGAATCGTTGATACTGCCACTCCCCCATGTCACGTCCGGTCAGCTTGTCAAGCGGAAAAAACACATGTTGAAGTGCTGTCAGTCAGTCAACCTCCTCTAACTCAGCTACAGCCAGTCAAAAGATAGCATGGCAACTGCAGATGATGGAGACCCATTAACAGAACATGTGTGAAAGTGTGGAAGTTTTTTGGATTTCCAGTGAATTATGTTGACAATGTTTGCATTGTCTACAAATAGCCACAGTTTGCAAACTCTGCTATGTGCGTGTACTATATTCTGTGTGTTTACCATTGCACATCAGCCTAGCAGCTAGCGGATATGCCTTCTGCTTATAGCTTTATCCCAACAAAACCGCACGGTTGAATTTCAGCCTGCATGCACGTTTTGTAGCCTAAACAGAGCAGCTGATATTGGATATATATTGGACTGCCGTCCGCCAAGTCGCCCTCTATACTATCAGTCTGCTCAGCTGCTGTGCTGGCTCGATGGTGTTTTAGGCCCCTAACTAAGCCTCCAAGGCAGCTAAAAACAGTTAAAGAAATGGACCAACAGATCCCGTTGATCTAGATGGAGACCAGTGAAAGATATTAGAAGCACTTTTTCGGTGATGGCTGACCGTTACTGCGCACCCTCCAACTGAGCTTGATGACGTAGATGTGACGTGAGCAACCTGTCTGAAAGTTATAAGTCTTCTGGTAGCTGTACCAAGAGAAATCTCAATCATTCAGAATATTGCAGAGGATTTTGCAGAGGATATTCCAAATATTGCATAGGTATATTTTAGGAGATAACATAGACACAGGCTAGTTAGTGCTAACTAAAATGCTAGTTATTAGTAATTAGTAATTAAACCTAAACAGCTAATGTAAGTCAAAACTGTCTGCGAGCTTACCCTGTACAACACGGTAATTCCTCTACTGTGCGACAGTAAGTCGTGTGGTTATGACACAATCGTCTAAATATGTCGAGGGGGCCTTGTTGTACATTCTTTTCGGCTATTGTATCCCCAGTGAAAAATAAATGCTGTAGCCTTTCCGGGTTGTGTTTATTTAATTTTTTAATGCAATGGCAAGGCCGTCAGCAAAGCTCTCTCCAAACAGTGACCTGCACTATTCAACCTCACTAGAAATCCTCTCTGCCCCAGGGAATGTTTCAGGAATGAAGCAGCAAGAGGTGCGATCTATAACTGAACACATGTCACTTTATTCTCCCCATCCGCCTCGCTATCTCCCCTATCCCGTCAAAACACACTTGTAAACGCCACCTCCGCAGAACAATCAAGAGGCTTCTGTGATCCCCTGTTGTGGAAAAAAATCCCACTCTCCCAGTTTCTTTTTTAATAGCAGCATACAGTATCAGCAGAATTACTGCGGCTCGGCTTCAACGCTGCAGCAGCCTTGCTAGAGTGTGTCAGGCCCAGAGGGGTTTATGGCTTTGATCTAACGCACAATACCCAGTGTGTGAGGTGGAATAGTGTGCACACACCCGTACGCAAATGAGCGCACGGCTCATCCGCAAATGCTTATACAAACACTTCTACAGATGTGCACACACACACACACACACACACACACACACACACACACACACACACACACACACACACACACACACACACACACACACACATATCCCCCTTTGATATAGTTCCAGGCTTTTAGTGGGTGATTAGGAGAGGCGACCCAGCTAAGGTCTAGAGTGATAGGAGGAAGCAGGAGCCTGCTGCTCTTTAGTTAGAGGAAACCAATACTCTGTCTGTAGATAGAGGAGTAATTATGCTCAAGGGTTGAAGGGAGAGAGGAGCGAGCATTTTGGAGTAGAAGCCAATGAGTGGAGGAGGATTAGGGTGAGGGTGAGGAACACTGTGCTGATTTCAGATTCCCAGTGTGTCACCCCCACAAACAGCAATTAAAATTCCTTTAAATTTCCATGTGTGTGTGTGTGTGTGTGTGTGTGTGTGTGTGGTGTGCGTGTGCGTGTGCGTGTGCGTGTGCGTGTGCGTGGCGCTAAGCATATGTGTTTTTACATTATGGTGCAGGGTGCGGTTGTGCATGATTCCATCCAGTACTGCATAAATGCAGTTGAGGCTGCTGCTGCTGCGTTGCATACACAGATGTGTGTGAGAGTGCTCACGCCTGTTTACTGAATCCACTCCCGACACTTGTTGGTGGTCTAAGGGCTATGAAATATTAATGACCCCTCTCTCTTAATGATTCATAAATTGTATTCCGATACTCGCCATTCTGCTTCTCCTCGCTACTTTCCACTGCCTATAATTGGACCGTTGGCTTGGTCAGAGAAAAAAAAAGTGTGGAGTGTGGAGCATGAGATGAAAATCAAGTTTTCCTCCCTCCCCACACATTTCAGCCAGCCACATGCAAGTGCTGAGGGATCATAATGTCAGTAAATACTTTTCATGAACAAATGCTCTCCCAGGGAATGTGTTTTTTCATTCACACCAAAGCTGAACCGCGCTAGGTATTTGGCCGGGAAAACTGCTGCCAACTGCGAGTGACACTTTACAAAATAACAGTTTGAGGAGACAGTAAATGAGGGAATTCTTCATTTACTGTATAAAACCCTCAATTACCAGGAGAAAGTTCAGATATTTATTTTCTCTTGCTTCTCACATTAAGATATGGCGAGGTGTGCTTATCTAAATGAAAAAGATTGACATTATGTTTGCTTTATTTATTTATTACCCAGCATCGATTGGAGCCGTGGATCACCACTCAGGACAAAATGAAAAGAAAATAAGCTTCTCACTCTATAGCTTCTCCCCTTCCGCACCCCCCCCCTGCCTTCATCTTCCTCTTTGTGATTCAATAACAGTTTATAAGACGGCAACATTAATATTTGGACAGGAGAAAATGTCCTGTGGGAAGAGATTGGCTGCTTTAGATGCTGCCTTTAACCTTTAACTCTCTAATACACACACCTAAACACACACACACACACACACACTCTCATACAAACACACACACACAAAACAAACATTAAGCATACATTTGCTTTAAATGAGGTTTATTGCAATCATCTTTCTTACGCACGCACGCATGCACGCACACACACACACACACACACACAAACCAGTAACGTACATTCTTTTAAAATAATCAAACATACATTAATTCACCATGAAAGAGCAGGTGACCACAGGCCTCCTTGTAGATAAGATACAAGGACATATACAAAGTCTTCCAGGTCTATGTTCAGTCACGCTCACATTCATTCTAGGATTCATTAGGAAATATCAGTACTGCTGTATTTCCCTCCTATATCGCTCTAATGAATAGAACATGTACGGAATATTGACAATCATTAATCATCAACACACTAGAATGGTGGTATCATCCATATCTCTAATACATAGAAGACACTAATCTAATTCTGATTCTTGAAAAAAAAGCAGACAACTGAACAATCAACCCAAAGATTTAGCAAGAAGCACTCAATAAACCAGGGCCAAGTGTCTCTTCAATCACCCCGTAAGCCCTACTGACTACAGCAAAGGTCAGTTCTTTGGGAATCTATCGAAAACGACCGGCCCTAGATATCCTTGCCAGTGACAGAAACCTCCTTTTTTCCTCTGCCTGAATCCATACTGACCAATGAAGATTGATCCAGGATATTATGGGCATAACAACTTCCAGGAGCTAATAAATCCTGCCAGTGTGAAGACAAAGTGAGAGAGAGGCAGGAACAATGGAAGAAAGTGCAGGAAAATAATTGTATGGTTGCTGATTCACTCGTTTTTCCCTTTGTGTGCTGGAGACTTGAAATAGGATGGAGCTATGTGTATGAGTGGCCACAACTGTGGTGATGTGTGATGTAACACCATGATAGCAATTGCTGTAGGGTTGGAAATGCAATACATTTCACAAGACAAAAAAGGAAATATTGACATGGTCTGGCATGTGAATATGGCATCCATACACATGATCCCTACAGTCTAATGAGCATATGCCCATTCTTTCATCACACTACATGTGCCAGTGAAGACCGAGTAGCCTCCCACTTGTGTTAAGTGTTTAAATGATAATGTCACCCATGCACAAGCTTAACAAGTTAACATGGATCCCAAGGAAAAGCACTGTCGGCAAGATTGAGCATATAACATCTATTTAACATACAGCTGAATAGGAAAGTTAAGACAAGATTCTTTCCAGGATCGTGGACATGCATGAGGCTGGACACAAGCATGCACTCACAAAGCCATCTTTTTCATTTTCACAGTATTGTCTTTTTGATTTATTTCATTATAATTATTTTTAATGAGGCTAACAGAACAGAGTCTGGCAAAAAGAGAAAACACATAGCTAGCATCCTTTTATCACTGGGAGAAAATTAAAGGTTGGCTGGCCACCAGCATGATGCAACACGGCGACATCTGTATCATTTGTCCTCACATAAGCTTTTCTTGAATACAGTAGGTAAAGTTCTATTTTTTTGTTAATCATTTACCAAACTTTTACTTTTTCTTGACAACTATCATCCTTTTCTTTTTCGTGTTGCACTGCCACACATCAGCGCTCAAGTGCACCACACGCAAGTCATTAACTGCCCCCACATTTCCTCCCAAAATGAGACACAATTTGTTCTGAGGCGCGCAACTATGTCCCTTTTTTTCCATCTAAGTGAAGTATTCAAGCCAGCAGCAAACACCCACTCTTGGGGGGTGTGTTGTGATGGGCGGCGACGTGCGATAAATGCCCCCGGGCACTTCCACATCTGGAGCCTGCTACTTCTGCTTTGTTCCAACAGGCTTGTGAGCTGCAGAGATGACCACCACAGGCCACCACGTATTGTGTGTCTCTGCCCTTTCCTCTGGGTGCGGGGCTGGTGGGGGATACACCTCCACCAGCTGACATGGATGCTGTCCATGTTTATGTATGTGTTGCTTCCAATAATATTCAATTCATTTATGTGCCATCTCAGACGTTGGTGGGCCACCATAATGCGACTTGTCTTGCACTCTGACTTCCCTGTCTGCTACATTTGTGTACTGCCAACAAAGAGCATTGACTGAGCATTGTCTGTTTATTCACTTGCCTCAGGGTGTTCCAGCACAAGCTGCTGCACAGACTGTAAATGCCTTCCCCATCGTTCTTGTTGCTGCCTCCCACCTGAGCATATATCAATATGTCATATTTATAGTATGCATTTCACAGCATAATTGCAAGTGCTAGCTTTTGATTAGGTTGATGTCTCTAATGTAATTTGATGCTACGTATGGAGTGAGAATCGAAAAAGGACAAGTCTCCCAAGACGTCCTTCTCCACCAAACACTTACTCTGGACTGATGTTTCACCCCATGTTTAAGATAGCAGAGGAGAGGGAGGGAGATGAGAGCAGAGTAGGAAGGAGAAAGGAGTGGAAACCTAATAGTGAGGGATGGTTCCGTGACGCTGCCCTACAGAGAGAGATAGCCCTCCATCTCACTTATCTCCTGTTTGCTCAATTTCCTCTGTGTACGACAGTGCACCTGGGGTCTGGCTGCAGCTTCCCAACGCTCCTCAACATCAGCACCCACAAGATAATAGCCAAT
Source organism: Etheostoma spectabile (assembly GCF_008692095.1). Taxonomy (NCBI): domain Eukaryota; kingdom Metazoa; phylum Chordata; class Actinopteri; order Perciformes; family Percidae; genus Etheostoma; species Etheostoma spectabile. The sequence goes on from NC_045736.1 coordinate 25,717,795, forward strand.
ACTGCTCTCCACACTCCCACATCAGACGGGGCCAAAATACCTTGTGCTTTGTTTAAGATTTCCAATGAACAAACCCATGTCCCTGTGGCGGGAAGCCATTACAAAACCAGACAGACTTATATCAGACTTCTTTTTGCTCAGCTAATAGCACAAAGAGGGGGAAAAAAAGCTCAGACAGAGGTCATGTGAACTATAAGGGGCTATTTGGCTATTGTGTGCTACAGGATGATTACCCCATGGATAATCATCCCCCATGGATAAAAGAAATATTCCCCTATGATTACCTTGAAGTCAATAATCCACAGCGTCACCTCAAATCAGAGCACTTCTTACAGTAAGATTGGTTGTTAATGGGCACGGATTGTGTGAGCGACACGACACGCTAATAACGATAGCAAAGCATTCTGCATACAAAGCTACAGAGCTGACGCTAATGCTTTGATGTCCCCTACCATTATCCTCCCACTCTACACCTTGTCATTGTGTTTGTTGAAGGAGTCGGATGCAATTATCAGACGGCTCTTGCGGCTGTATCAATCAGTCTCTCAGATACCTAACTCCTCTTTCAACTTGGATGTCATATCTGTCGTTATAAAAACACAACAGCTGCCTTTTATAAAAGGTAGTCACACTTCTCAGGGCAAGCCTCTCAATAGCATGTGATGGCTGAAGACCTTGAAGTTTGCAAAAGGCTTAAAAAAATAGCTGGAAATTAGTTATTTTGAAGCATGTGTACCCAGAACCAGCAACATTATCATGCATTTGAGACAAAAACACTGGTAGATATATGATGCTAATGCCCATTGTGCCTGTTGGGCTTCCTGTGGGGTACCAGGCTGATACTTCATGTAGACAGATCTGTATTTGACGGTGTCTGGAAATGTCTCAGCTACACAGAGATAGGCCGATACAGCATACAGTATCATCCCAAGGGTACACTCTTTCTGGTCAAAGAGGAAAGGAACCGCAGGTGAATCGTTAGGAAATCCAAACCCTCAAAAACCCAAGCACAAATCAATGAGCAGAGCTGCCTGTAAGGAGCGCACAAACCAAACAGCTTTCGACTTCCCGATTGCTGCACTATCAACATTTCATGTTGATGTGACGGGACCAGCAGCACGCTGGGAAAACCACTTGGGCCCTGTCCATCATGGTGGAGACATACAAACTGCTAAGACCCCTTGGAGATGCAAACGGAGATGTTACCTTCACGCATTCAGGCACATACACAAATGCACACTGGCACCTAAGCTCACAAATACAGTCATGCTTGCTCATACATATTATGAGCAACAGAGCTATCAGGGCTTGTGAGTTGCAAATCCATCTGATATGAGAAATCTGAACAGAACAACAGGATAATCAGCGACACCCTGATACAGAGCTCCTCTTTCACTGCTCTAGAGTACTTCCACATTTTCTCCCTTTGCAATAAGCCTCACTCTTAAGGAATCCAATCTTGATATGTAGCATACTAGTGAGGGCTTTTAATGTCTCCTGTTTCTGCACTCTAAAATGCCAAATCATTACTAACCTACTTAACCCAGCACCTCAGGAAAGGGTGAGAGATTACAGTGGACTTGTATCCCTCTAGTAAAAACCACACTTGCCAGGGAGAAGATCGGCCGGTGTGGTTTTTTCTTAATAGGCCATTCTCTAACTAACGCTCTTAAATGATAGATTAAACAAGGAGGCTCTTGGTGGTTCAGAGGGTGGTGGGGAGATCCACGAGATGCGTGAGTGAAATCTGAATTAGAGACACATGATGAGGAAGGGAGGGAGAAAGATACCAGCAGGAGTAGGAAATGCAGACGGCTGGAGTTGAGTCTCAACACAGCAAGCCATTCAACACACAAATTCTAAATAATGCAGATTTAGACCCACAACCCCCTCATAATGTTAAGTAAGATGCTTTACCACATGCTTCCCTCTTATTAATCAATTAATGCGTATAGAATGAATCAAGCCAGGTTGGGTATAACGGTAGGCAGGTTAAGTTTTTCATGGTCTTTTATGGCTTATGGTATGCATTGGATGTGGTTCTTTAAAAGTAAGGCCTCCGTTTCAGAGAAGTCTCTGGAGAGCTGCCATTTGGAAAGAGGCGAAAGGATGTAGTACGTTCGACACAATCAAACCAGGGATCATAAAGAAACAGATGGTGCTAGGATGTTTACACTACTAGTCTTAACTGCTGGAACAATAAACACACCCACACTGGTATACTCACAATCTCTCACATTAGCATAACCTCGGATTTGAATTGGACAATGTCAAGAGAAAGTCAAGAATGCTTGTTACTTAATGTAATGTCTGGCACCATTGTAAAATTCAGCAAAGTATCATTGGATGTTTTTTGTTTCGTGCCATTGCTCAGATTGCTCTTCAAAATGCTGCAGTCACTGCTCTTATCTCTTTACGACAGCAAGGAGGTGTAAGTTAACTTTTCCCGTTGAACAGAGGCACTTAACATTGACGTTTGCATGCTGAGATATTTCCTGGTTCATTAACTTGCGAGTGGACATGCTGTGCTCTCTCTCGTGTGATGCCGCGTGTGTTCCTGTGTACAGCTGCATATTCATGTTAAATGTTGCAGTTTTTGCATACTGTTACATGCATGATTTGTAACTGCAACCTTTCAGTGCAGTACTTTGGTTGCTGACACTCCCCCCCCCTCCAACCCCCTACAGCTCACTCATTCAGTCGGCGATACTCTGTTTGTCTGCGCCTCCCAGCTCATTGAACTTGTCTCACAAGCACAGTTATCTGAGAGATGAGCAAACGCACAAATATTACTCCACTACATGTAATTATATCACATTGTTGTCACATTACAGTCACATTACAGCTTGTTTATCATATGTAATCTTTGCTAACCCCCCACAACTGTCCTCCTGCTTTTAATTCTAAAAGACATGTACTTTGACAAGATGTTACAAACAATTAAATATAATTGCTGATGTTCTATAAAGACCTTCTCATCTTAAGGGCAGCCTGATGATTGCGTGTTGAGATACATATATCTTATGACACCCAACGACTGTGCCAGCATGTCCCAATTAATTAGTCAGTCCAGTAGTTAGACTAGACTTATACTGAGAAAAGCAAAAATAACTTTTCATTATCCAGAGACAATATTGTGAAGTATCTGATTCCAGTAAGGTAAGAGTCCTGACAAGGAAGCTTTTGTGTAATTTGCCTTTTTGAATGATTTCACCGGGGCAGAGATGGAAATATGACTTATCAAGGTGAAAGAGAACTGCTGATGGAAAGAGAGACAGGCTAGAGAAAATAAAGAGTGTGGAGACCAGAGCGTGTAGTCTATAAATGTTTCAGAAAAACTGATACTGATATTGATCAAATGTTTCCTTACCTATGTGAGATTTTTGTATGACAAGGTTGGATGGTCTTCTCTCCAAGAAAGAATCTTACCTTACTGAACTACTTTGTCATTCAGGGGGACATTAGCAGACTCGCTCTGCTGATTGGCTTTTACTTCATGTTCTACGAGCACAGTCTGAACTTGAAGAAACTGCTTTTAGTTTTAGTGCTGCATCTGACTTGTGCAACAAAATACAACAATTAAACACTCTTAAAATCAACATACTTGCGCCTTTTGGACATTTTAAGAAAAATGATTTTGGACCTCCAGACTTCTACTTAGGCCTGCACGATTAATTGTTATAATATCAAAATCTTGATTCACCCTGTTCACGATTAAATTTTTAAATGACTTCGATTAAAAAAAAACAATTTCAAGCCAAATGCATTACAAACGCTGCTACTTTCTTCTTTGAGTTTTAAACAGACTGTATAAAAAAACTTTTAAAGCGCTCCCAAGCGCTGCAATGCTCTCCCTTCTCTAAATTGAAGCCTCTATGTTTACAGGCTTGTGGTGATGTTCAATGTGCTATAGGTGCCAAAAAAATCAGTGTTTGGTTTGGTTCAAATTATCGAGTATATGTCCTTAATTTTGGTCTTTGTCAATGTTTTTCATAGAACAAATAACGTTATATCTTTCCGACCATGACATTTCCCGTAGACGTATAAGGTTTTTGATTCGGAACCCACAAATTCCAACAATCCATGTACTATTTAACACAACAAGCAACAGTCTGTGCCTGTCGCCTGGCATCATGGCGGAAACAAAAGTCGGAAGAAAGCGGCAGAGTCTTATTTGATTATGACTGTTTCAGATAAAAGCAAGTGTCTTGCAGTGTAAGGTGGTAAAATATGTGGACAGTTTATTATAGGGAAACAGCCCACGAATTTGAAAGTAGCCTACATATGAGAAACGAACACAAGGAGGCTAACCTTGCTTACCTTAACAAGGTAAAAGGAGAATGCCAAGCCCCCTCTCCCCGGAATAGAAGCTAACCCCAGTAACGTAACGGGCATGGTACGGATACGTAGGTCCAGCAGCATGACGGAGACAACCGCAGGACAGAGAACACTACAGGCTGGCTTTCCCCGACGATCCGATCGCTGGTTAGTAAGTACACAGGAACACCAAAAGCAGGAGGGAACGTGGGTTAATATGTGGATTAATACTGGGATGTCTACACAACTGTGTGAGTTGATTGACTTCAAAAAGTCAAACACGACAGATAACCCAAATTACAAAAAAGACTAAATAATTAAAACTAAACTGAATTTGAAAGCAAAAAGTAAAAACAAAATTAAAAATAAAATGAAAAATGCAAAACTATAACAACCTTGGTTTGGTACTGGTACATGGTCAAAAAAATCGTGATATCAATTCTAAGCAAAATAAAATCGTGATTCGTATTTTTCCCCGAATCGTGCAGGCCTACTTTACATTGTTGTATTTCATTTGCATCCTGGTTTTCCTGATCTGTTTATCAAATTATTTTTCCATTTCAGAAAGTTTTGTTGTCTTTCTAGGTTCTGATGATGGTGCTGCTTCCTTTTCTGTGTTGATTTCTTTGTCTTTGTAAGTTAATGTCATTGTAAATGAGAGCTGCCCCTCAATGATCTTTTGAGTATGAATAAAGAGAATGAGAGAAAGAATGAGATAAAAGTCGGCACTGGATCTGGATTTAAACATTAATTATCGTTAATGTGCAACCAGCTCGTGACCCTCCACATACTCAACATCGACACTATAAATGATCAACATCTGAATTGTATGCTGCGTCAAAAGGGAATATGTCCCCCTTTATACTTCACAGAAAGGTGTGCAAATATCCTGACTTTTCTCTGCTTGTGCACTCACAGGCTGAGTTAAAAATAATACTTTGGCAAACAAAGGTGTTATTAATCCCTACTATGGTTTATAAAAGGACATACGTGCCTCAGAGGGCAGACTGCAGCTTTTGTGATAGTTAAAAACTGAAATCTATTAGACAGCCAGGCCTTGGAAGTGTAATTAGGCAGCTACCTGGCAAATTTCTCTCTGATGCCAAAGTTTTCAAAGCCCACCTTGCTTCAAAGCAAAGGACCCCTGAAGAAAGGAATCAATTAATTCATTATTTATTATTTACTGGCTATACACCGGGATAAACAAAATCTTTTTTAAGCACCTAATGCAACCTCTAAGCTAGGCTCCTCAGAGAGTAAACAATGGCTGGTTTTAGCCCTCCATTTCTGCATTTCTTTTCCATTGTGTTTGTTGCTCGCTGCACTCTTTAAGATGTTTAAAAACATATGTGCTACAGAGCAAAGAACGTTGTCTGCTGCTTGCAATTATATGACTTATTCATAAGAATGTGAGAGAAAGAATATGGATGGGAAGCATGAAAGAGGGGAGTGAAATAAAATGGTGACTGAGACTTGGCACTATAGTAAGAAATGGCATCTCTGACTCACCTTTGGGTGAGGGCCTGGTGGACGCTGGGTGATGCTAATGTTGAGTGACGCAGCAGCCCATTGGCTAATGGGAGCTAAACAGGCTAAGTGTCCCCCTCACACACTTTGGTGTCAGACTGAAAGCAAAGTCTTTTCTCACCATGCATCCTCTGTCACACAACTATTTATAATTTCATGAAGAAGGCATTCTCATTTCAGTGTGACGTGCAGTGTAACACATCAGAGCTTAGCAATAAATTCAAATTTACTTCTTAATATTTTTTAAACCTATCCGTGCATATATGTTACTGTGGCAAAGTTAAAATAATCAGGTTGTTTAATATCATTATTGAGGTGCCAACATGATGAATGTGTTTTGTTAAAGTCTAGAAATATAAGATGTTCCACTGGCCATCCATAATGTTTGCGGTATTAGAACATAACATAATAGAATATACAATATGGGAAATAACAAGACAAATATAAACCTCAAAATGAAAGAGCAGCGGAGCACTGAGCCAATCAGTGTCTTTCGAGGTGAAGCAAGCTTTGCCTTTTGACTGCAATAAGTAAAGTCAAGTGAAGTCTTTTAACTCAATCAGCCCTCTCTCAGCACACATTTCTAAGTCTGTTTGAAGATACAGCTGAATTAAGACGTGGGGCAAGAAAATGTGTTTAAGATTAAAGGCACATGCACAACGCTTAGCTGATCACTTCACGTTCACGATGAGGATACACAAGAGATTTGCACACATGACTGTGCACATCGGTCGGGAACTCCTTTTTATTTCACGCTGTAATTTAATTATTGACTAAACATGGAAATAGCATGAGTGCCATAGAGAGATATCAACATGCGTTCACAAATGTCAACTCTAAAGCCAGCAGGATTTGACACTATTGCTATCAGCTGCCACTGCAGAGAAGCTGCAGGAGTAGCAGACACTGAGGAGTAAATCACTCTGCGTAGATGATTCACAGATGATAGATTAATATTCAACATCTCAGGGAGAGTGCTGTTATTGTAAATAATGACCCTATCAACCTCCCGCATTATGCTCAAAACCTGTTCTTCAAACATTACAGCATGGCCAATGTTGTTATTCAACATCAGTAATACTGCCACACTGCTATGCCAAATGTAAAGGTTTTCTCTGACGGCCATGCTCTTAATGCCTAAAACTTAATAGGCTGGCATCTTTTGTCTGCCATCTGGTTTAGTATTTGAGCAATGAATATTTTCAGAAGAGCATCCTTGGGCTTGAGTAAATACTACACTATTACCCCAAGAGGTTTGCCCAGCTAGGAACAGAGCAAGGCCCAGTGACAAAAGTTGATTACGAACAATTTTTTTATTTCACCCTGGACTTTTTTGTCATTCTTCCATCATTAGTTGTTAAGGATGTGTGTTATAATTGTTGCCCTTAGAAGCTGAGAACCATGCAATGCTATGCAGCTCTGCAGATGCTGAAGGTTGAGGGTTGCCATGGAGACAGATATCTGGACTAACTATGTTTCTTGTTTATAAAAAAAATAATCTCTCAAGTATTCAATTCAATTCAACTTTATTTATAGAATCAAATAATAACAAGAGTAAACTAAAGACACTTTACAGATAGAATAGGTCTACCACACTATAATTACAGTGACCCAACAATTCCAGTAATTCCGCCAAGAGCAAGGATTTAGTGCCGCAGTGGCGATGAAAAACTCTTGGTAGGCGGTGTCTGACGGTGCCGGTTGGGGGTGTGATGAAAAGTGGTTAATAGTCAAAATAAAGATAACGGAACTATGACTGGAAATAGTAGTTGTAGTAGTTCATGGCGTAGCAGGGCACTGCAGGTAGTATAAAGTAAAAGCAACAGATATTTATGGGAGCAAAATCCGTCAAGACTTTTGGAGTTTGAGTCGTCTCATGGGCTGTAACCCAAGTAAACTGGAATCATTATGGCCTCTTTGACCTGGCGCTGCAGAAATAAAGCTCCATGCTCAGAGCTGAGGAAAAGGAGGTCAGGGGCCAAACAGTGGCTGGAGAATGGGTCAGTGATTACAGTAAGAGGCCCGGTCGCTGATCGATCCCCCGGCTCAGGCTAAAGCGGGTGAACAAGCGGAGCTCTGACAGACACTCTGAGACAAAAATGGAGCTGATGCAAGGAAACATGAAGAGATGGGGGCCAAGGAGAGGCCAGGGACACTGAGAAGCAGAGGCACGCAATATGAAATCTTTCCAAATGAGAGTAGGAAGGGCCGTGTCAGTGAGGGTTGTGTAGAGACAAAACAAAATGTGTGAAGTGAACCTAAACTGAGCACCCCTGGAGAAATGATCTGTTCTTGGTGTAGTGTTAAACAAAACAAAAATACTTAAATGCAGTGTCTTCAATTTAATTCTTGGAGCATTCACAGAAACACTCTATAAAGCGCTACCTTGACATGTAAAACCCTTTTGACTCACCAAAACTGCAGTTACTTTTAAACACGGCCCTGATTATAAAGCTTGCAACCATGTCTTACTGAGAATCACAGACTAATGTAGTCCAATAATTACAGTGAGTAGGGCTTATTGAAAAGCTAATTGCCTATTAGGCTCAACTTGTTGCCTTGGATTTTCCTAGCCCGGTTATGACGCTGGGCTTGATTAAAATATGAGGCAATGTTTTAAAACTTCAGAGAGAGGCTGTCAAGCTGTAATGGAAAAGGCTAAGTTCTGCAGTGATGGTTTTACACAGTCAGAGCAACAAAACATATTTATGAATTTTGAATCAGTCCCTCATGCTCAGTGGTGGAATGCGACTAAGTACATTTACTTAAGTACTTTACTTAAGTATAAATTTGAGGTACTTGTTTTTTACTTTAGTCTTTTCATGCCATTTTTTACTTACCCCGCTATATTTCAGAGGGAAAAATTGTACTTTTTACTTCACTACATTAATCTGACAACTTTAGTTACTAGTTACTTTACAAATTAAGATTTTTTGCACACAAAACACATGTAGGCCATATTTTATAAAATATGTACAAAATAAATGTTATTACACATTAAACTACCCAACAATATAACGGCCTACAAGTACAGCTAAAATGATTAGATGATTAATTACAAATGTTTTGATCATTTCCAGTTCGCTTTTGGCGCTTTTTTGACGCTTGCGAAGCTTTGTGTTGGCGCTATTGTTGCTTTTTTTGTTTCCAGGTTCTAAAATGTGAGGAGTACTTTTACTTTTAATACTTACTAAGTACATTTTCATGATGATAATAACATACTTTTACTTAAGTAACATTTTCATAGCAGGACTTTAGTGGGGTATTAGTACTTTTACTTAAGCATCTGAATACTTCTTCCACCACTGATCATGCTCTGATTCTGTGAAAAAAATTGTAATAGAACAAAAATACTTTCCCTTAGATGCTAACTAAATGAATATCAGTGTTATGTAATATGCATTTGAGTTCACATACAAATATATGAGCAAGGTGAAATTTGCTGGTGTTAAAGCAGATTGTTCATATTTAAGGGTCTTTCTTATATTTAGGTAATTCTGCGAGATATCCAGGTTTATACCATCTATACACACTATAACAACGAGAAAATATTTCAACTCAGACACACGCGTACACACGCAAAGTGGACAATCTCATCAAATTGTCCACCAACTGCCCCTGCCAGGCCCACTTCTTCTATACACTATTATTTTCCTTTCCGAGCCCTCATCATCCCAGTCCCCATGTAGCCCTCTGAGTCATTTTACCCCCACTGAGTTAATCAGAGAGGAAAGCTACAGGAGTATGCCTGTAGAGTATACACTATAATCTGCCTTAATAAACACATGCAGCACAAACACACATACACACACTGCACCTGTACTTACTCCTGTGAGCAAAGGAGAGGGCTGGATCAAGCTGGGATGGGAGAGTATCTTGCACTGATGATGGCTATCACTACTTGATGGTACTGAAGGGCCCCACTCAGGACTCAGATCCTGGCCCCATCCACCCCACTGCTGGATACATATTATACCCCCCAACCACATCCATCATAAAAAGGCAAATTGATGTCTTTCGTGCTTCATACACTCTTTTTTTCATTTCACACCCTAAGATAGCTCTGCTGTTTGATTCTGTGCCATTTACGGACAAGAAAGTGATTCCTGAAATTGCAGATTACCATGCCTGTCGAACGATGATGTTTAAACAGCCACAACCAATGTTTCATCCCAATTCTCACAGAAAGCGACACAAGATTGAGCCAGAGCCACCCCCACCTGAATGCTAATGGTTATGCTAAATATAGAAACCATTTTCCATATTTTTTTTCATCAACATCAGCGCCATTGCCCAGCATATCATTTTCTCATCATGCACATTGGCAAAAAACCTGTACCTGTGTGTTATCTATTTGGCACGGACAGAATGCTCACTAGATGGGGCAACATCACAAAGCTAACAGGATAGTTCGGCTTGTTTATTGGACTTCAGTATATTGCACTGTAGTGCAAACTGAAATATTTAAAAGTGAGAAACGAGTCTGAAGGATGTTTGGAAATGTGATTTGATCTGCTGATGCATATTGTTAAACTTAATGGTAAAATGGCATGTGAAGAGTGAATACAGCTTCTAGTGTCTAGATTAAAAGGGAAATGATTGTTGTGCTGGGTAAAATCTGTCTTTTTGATGAGAATAGGAACAACACTGCAAAAGACGTAACTTGTTCTTGAATTATAAACTGCACCCATTTGATTTCCCTCATTGTTTCTCTATGGAAGGGTATACTAACTTATAACTGTGAGAATAATTCATGCTTCAGCTTCAACAATGCATGCAAAATACTATATATATTAATTTTAAGGAAAGAATACAAACTCCAGCCAAACTGCCAGAGGCACCGGAAGGTGTTTGCGTAGTCTGGATGCTGTTGGGAAAATGTAAATAAATAAAGACATATAAATAAAGAAGTAGCTGATGAAAATAGTGTGGCAGGATAGAAACAGACAGGTACTGTAGAGGAGCCCTTAGCGTTCTAATGGATCGGATCTACTGCCACTAACTGCACCTGTGTTGTCACAATCACTTCTCTTTAAATCTTTAAGATGGAAATAATGTTGCCAAGAAATTGGTCTGATAGACTCTAACATAGTGAAAGCACTACATAATCCCTATTTTGTAAGATTGAGGTTGTGTGCTTAGGTCACTCTTAAGGTAGCATATTGACTGCACTTAATGTTGAAGATGAAGATCTGGCAAAGGTATTGTTCAAAATAACTCAAATGTGTCCCTAAAGTATAACTAAGTATACAGCATAACATAAAATATTAAACTAAACTACAAGGACCATTTTAAACTCAAGTAATACTTGACTAAATGTATCACTTTTTTTTTTTAACTATGCTATTGTTATACCTGTGCTCAAGTTTTCCATCAAATTTCTTCTAGTTATTTCACAAAAGATGAATATATGATGATCAGTTACAGTATGTCTATATTTTTATCATGCACTATTAAATCATAAGTAAGTGTGTGGCATACACAATTTGGACTGGTTAGATATTGTAGATAAATTCCATTACAAGTATAGCACTTTCAAAAGTAGTAACTTTTTCAGTAAGGTTTCCTATGCAGCAGGATTTTTACATAGTATACAGCATACATAGTGAAAGCCCTTTTACCAGAAACTAAATTTTATTCAGACTCACTTCTTTAAATATATTGCTCTTACTTACTGAAAAACACTTTTTTTGACAAATGCCAGACTCAAAAAATGTTGGATCAAAATCTTAAGTTAGATGTTTTTTTCCCCAGCAACTTTTTTTGACATGGGTAAAGTTGCCAAAACATCCAGACTTTCAGATTTCCAACGTGAAGAAGAACCCGTGTGCTCAAGTGGGAGAAAAAATGTCTCCAAGCATTTTTGTGAGGTGAATGATAAAATAATGCCCACAGGAAACCATGTAGTTGAATAGTGAGCAGAAATTACACTTAGATTCTACCAAAGTTCTATTTTCTTCCTGTGCTGGGTCCTTGGTACTTGTCTGACACCTGCTCCACCTCCACAGTGATGTGTGTTCTTTCAACCTATTTCCACTCCTGTATGGCTCTCCTGATCTCCTATCGCTAAAACACTTGTAGGTATTTTTTTGCCATATGACTGGAATTGAGAACAGCACTCACTCTTAATAACTCACTCAAATCCCTCATCTCATTTATAAAAGCATCTATACACAGCACCACAGCTTGATATAGACAACAGAGATGATGCGTTTATTGCTGGGATAGAGAAGAGAGGGACGAGGAAGATGAGGAGGAGAGGAGGAGGAGGAGGAGGAGGAGGAGTGTGTGCGTGTATGTGGTATGTCAAGTCAAATTGTTTTTACATTTCATCTTGTTGGCTCCTTATCTATTCAACTGTTTATCTGCATCTCTTCTGGGGTATGTGCAAGCTCCTGGCATGTGTCTCTGTGTATGTTTGTATGCAGCAACTGCCAAAGTAAGGAGGCAGGCAGCTTGCTGTGTCTAGGGCTGTAGGGGGAATGTTCAAACCCCAGTCAGCGGGGGATTGTGTGTGAAATACAGATGTTAGAAATGGCTCGACTATTTGCCTATTGTTATCACTGCATTTTGGCTAAGAGAAGAACAGTCTTGGGTTTTGACTTGACAAGGGAGAAACAGAATGATAAATTGTCCAACCAACTTTTATCCAGCCCACCGCCCCCAAGCTTCCCTCTGCACCGTCGCCCCACCCTGCTGTAGATAGCATAAAAAAAACAGATTACAAAATAAACAAAATAATACACAGACGGCTACACAGTGAGCACATGAGCTATGAGGCCCTACCCTCTTGTCTTAACAGCTTCCACACGCCATGCCTAGAGATTGGCAGGGTTTTACTTCAGTTAGCCTAATAGTTGGTTTGATTTGCATTGAGAGATGATTTTATGGAAAGCACCCCGTATGCTAAAGGGTGTGTGATGATGTGGGGCTATTTTAATTCTAAAGGCCAAGGGAACTTGATCAGGATGCATAGTATCCTGGATCCACAAAAAACCTGGCATTTAATAATAAAAATCTGCCTTCCTCTATGGGAACTTAACATAGGGGTATGTGTACTTATGCCCCTCTATTTTAAGGAAGAACATTATTTATTTTCAATACATTATTCATTCACAAAGAAAATTGGTGTCCTTAAGGTTGGATTTTTCCTAATTATTTTTAATTAAGGCATTAAGAGCTATTTTTTTAATTCCTATTTTAGTCAACTTTAGCATGGGTATGTAAACCTATGAGCACAACTTTAATAAATGCAAAAACAGGGTTTTCTTTTTTAATGAGTGATTTCAGGGGGCAGAATGGGAGAAAGGAGAGACTGAAAGTTAGAACCAAAGCATTAAGAGATTTTTGTAGCAACCAACGTCATAATAACTTAGATTTATATAGCCACCCATATAAACCCACAGACGCTTTACACAAGTAACATTACAGTGAAACAAGGGAAAATATAATAGTAAGCTAACACAAACATGGAGTAAAGTAAACAGGAACAGAGCGAACAATCATCAACCAATAGTAATGTGTTAGATGAAAGGTAAGATATCAACCGTACTTGTCTCCTCTCTTGTCTGTAATCTGTTGATAGCCATACTGAGTGTGACTCGTCGTTATTGTTGTTCCCTTTCCCTTTTAACTGTTTGTTGTTTAATTTCCTTCTTTTCTGTGATAATCCTGCCCCAGTATCAACCATAACTACAACAGATAACTTCTAAAATAACATTCAAATAAAATTAGGCCTATATAAAGAAATCATCTGCTTATTTTTTACCTGGTTCAAAAGGCTGGACACTAACACAGGCTTTCCGGTGTTGCAAAGAATTCTGTGACCCATCAGAATGTGTTACTGTAGCGGCGTCCACCTGCCGCAAATCAGTCTGTGACAGCGCCAGAAAAATCAAACCCGCGCAGAGGCCTGCCTAAAAAAAACAAAACTATATAAAAATGGCGTTCTTTTCACTTTTAGTCTCGTTTGCTGTTACAGGTCAAATGATAGAGCTTCAGAGACATTAAGACGTTACATTTAGTCACTTCAAGTCCAGCATGTAAGCTGTTAACAAATTAACTTGTGATAGTAGATAACTAGGTTGTTTTTTTTTAAAGAAAAGAAAAATGAAGGTTTCTGATGTGTCTTTAGCAGATATGTCCCCGTTTGGACTGTTTGTGTGGCCTCGGTCCAGGCTGAAACTGCTTAAAAGAGGACATAAGAAAAGTCAAATAGCATAGAACAGAAATAATCATGACTAAGGAAAGACCTGATACATAACAAGAACAAAGTTAAGTGTTATTCTAAAGGTGGGGGTATCTGTGCACTAATTAATCTGCAGAGACCATTGACATGGTTGAGGGTATGACTGTTGCTAATGAATCCATACATTTTCTGTAAAACTTATATTAACATATGCAAAATGCTCTCATAGTGTGTGCCATACTTGTGAAAATAATTGGAATTCATGAGACCTTTAACCCCAATGGCCATTGCCTTCTAAAGAATAGCACACACTTCAATCCTAACCTACAGTAGCCTCCCACACACATTAACACACAAAAACAAACTGTAACTCTCAAGCCATCATCAACCTCTGCAAAGGAAATGTAAAATATCTAAATTCCTCAATTCTGGGCTGCAGGAGGGCTCTGGCTGATGTGTAACATTAATTTCTCATGATGTCAGTCGGCTTTCATCAGCATTAAACTAAAGCATGCCCACAAGATGACTGTCCGGGACAAACGTGGGAAGACACCGGAGGGCAATGTGAGAAGATGACTGGCATATCCCCACCACACTGTGAACTGCCGTCGCACAAAAAGTGAAACTTATACATTTTAATATCTTCTGCCTGGATGCCTTCCCCTAGCTGCATGTTTTCCAGAATGCCTTCACTGGCTTTCCAATTACAGTAGAGAACAAAACAGGAGATGGGAACAAGAGTGTGTAATGAAAACACACACTGCCTGGTGTGTGTGTGTGTGTTGGTGTAGGTGTGTGTCTGAGCTGCGTGGTTTGTGCTATATCTAGGTTTCTCTCACTGGAAATCATTTGCAGTATGTATTCAGATACATTTTTATATAAAACAGGGTTGTAAATTCTAACAGTGATAGACGATTATGCTCTTTTCTGCAGTGGCCATCTTACAACACACATATTGCATGTAAAGATAAGAATGGTGGTTGTAAAAAATGTACATTACATTTTGTTTCAGTGTATAAGGTTTTGGCCTAAAGTATATATGGATTCTCTAAACCTTTAGAGCTTTTTCACGCAGATTTTTACTGTGTGCAAGACAGTGAAAAAACTAAATGTCCAAATATTCAACCGCTGTTCAGTGTGTGATGAAGCAAGCTGCCATTATGTGGTGAGATCACTCTGTTCACTCACTTCAAGGTTCTATCATAATTTGTTTTATTCATGTTCAGATTAAAGAGTTGGGGCAACAGTGACCCAGAGTTTGACCTCGTACCATAAGAAGCCAATAACTCCTCTGCAGGAACACAGCGAAAAATCGTTAACAATAGTGATGTGGTAGATGGAAGTTAAGATGCTGTCTGCAGAGCTTAGCAGCTTCCTCTCTTCACAGTGTTCAGCCTTTATGGGCAGAACAGTGTTTCCATCCATCATGCATCACCTTTCCATGATAGCATAACACTAGCATTCCACAGCCAGCTAGTTTTACATTATGTATTGGGAGCCAAGTGGTCTTATGCAAGCATATTGCCACTAAAAGGATTTTTTTTTTGTCTGTCACTTGTTTGCCTTTTTGCATTTCTATAAAGAGGAAGAGGCTTTTAATGTAGCACATGCTGGCGCTACACAGAGAAAGACCTTAACTTCTACAGTTTATGATTTGGTTCAAGTAATCCAATTGGCCATGGCTAGACAGGAGCAGAAACATGTCTGCGTTATCTTACAGTACAGTATCTTTTTTCTTTTTGGGTTGTGTGGGAGAATGTGCTTTCATCTACCCCAGTGATAGTATTGGTTTATTAGGATCCTTGAATAATCCTTAAAGAATCATTCCCAATCCTGCCCTGTCCACACATACTGTAAAAACAGTTATGCTATTTTCAGATGGTGGATTTTGTGATACCTTCAGTTTATAGTCAAAAAAACACAAATGAGCTATTCATAGTGGAGGAAAAAAAACTGTCAAGGAAAACTTTGCTGTGCCACATATCTCACCTCATACAGTTTCAATGAATGGCTCAGTAAAAAGTGGTTCACCACAGTATATAAATATTCATTCAACGTGCACTCCCCATAGGGATCTATGTGGACTATCAATATGATGGATTAGTCTTTGCCAACTGGAGGAAAAAAATAATTACTCAAAGCAATAATTACACCAGCCCCATGCTGAATTGCACAACACTCAGCTAGTAGATAAGATGCCATTGTCAAAGTGATGAAGTGAATAACATACAACTTGAAGGACAAGTAGAGATCAACAAACTTTGCATGTTATCTGTGTCAGAGCTAGACACCATATCCTCTGGTTTGCCCATCTACCCGTTGAAATCAATGGTTGTCTTTGCTGTGCAGATGGACCGAATGTTATGAGCACAGATCATCCATCCAGTAATTACAGTAGAGCTGGATCTTGTATGGCAAAAGCTGTCAGCAGGCAGTTATGGCTGTTGGATAACTGAGTAAAAATGTGAGTGATTTCAGAATCCCCCACCACATCATTACAACCTGTTACAGTACATTCCTCCCATGAGCTGTTGTTTTGCATATTGATGGACACCTCACTTGGGTTTTTGTACAGTACAAAACACACAATCTACATTTTGTTGTTGGTATGTTTATGAAATTAATAAGTCAACAACTGCAGCAGATTCAGCAGTTTAATAAGTCCTGTAATGTGAGAGAATGTGGTGCGTTTATGACTTTCCATGCTGTGGACCCCTGCATGAGCCTATGTGTTCACATATGCAGGCATGCAAGTTGATCGTATGGTGGAGATAAGCCTTTAGCTAGTGAAGTAACAAGCAGTAATTAATTTATCATTGAGTGACATTTAAGCTGTGGGGCAGACACTTGCACGTCGTTGATAAACAGATAGGAGTTGATTTATGTAGAAGTCCAGGGCATGTGCACTTATCTTTGTTTCTCTTTTTGCTTGTTTCATTTTGACAGAGACATGCATGTGTGCCTGTTTATATATTATGCAGCCACTACTGCTGTTCCCTTCAGCTATGTTTTTATTTAGGTCTTGGAGTCTTCCTAATGTTGCTCCAAAGTGAGGAGATCCATCAAGCAGGAAAAACAACAGGGGAGCAGAGGTCAACTGAGAGCACGCTGCACATCAGAGGAAACAATGGTTGCTGAATTATTGAGTCGTCCTGTCCCATCAGCCATTTGTCCCAGGCCTAATGGGTTTCTTCCCCGAAAGGTAGTGTGAGAGAAGAAAAGGAATTTACTTTACTTTTTTTTACTGAGGTAAAAAAACTGGGCGGACACACACACACACACACACACACACACACACACACACACCTTTCCAGAGCATGTGATGTGTGCTCCTGTGGGTTTTATTGGGTGGGCCGCCATCCAGCCATGAGTTCAGGAATTTGGTCTGTCAGTTGGCAGTCAGTACTCGGTAGGTGTCTCCTCAGCACAAAAGCAAAGTCAAGGGCCAATAAACAACCACAGCAGGAGAACCCAGGGCCAAATCAAATCAATAGTGAGACCATGTATTCTCCCTGCACTAGGAACAAGATCTTCTTAATCACATAAAAACTTGCCTGCTCCTCGCTCACGGCGGTACATTCACTGGCACCTCCGCCTCAGCGACATGGAAGTGACATGCCGTGGGCTGCAAATGTCTTCTCTGGAAACCATGGCTTCAGTCGGTATACACTTGCCCAAAACTACAGCTGTTGTTCCCCAATGTCTGTTTGGGCGTGATTGCTGTCAGGTCATTCAAATCTACACATGAAAAAAGCAGCCCTTTTTTCCTGCGCTTCCTTTCCCCCACTATTAGCTTAACTGTTGTAATCTAATTCGCTGAACTGGTAATATTTTTTCTGGTCACATGCAATGTTCTCAAATGGAAAGTAAGTGTTTGTGTCTTGTGGTTTGAATGCCAACTTGCAAAATTTACAATTCTTCCATGACTGGATATGACTGGAATGGATGCATCCAAATATGCTGGGGAGCCAGTTAGCTGGATAAGACTGATATTTGAGTGACTCACAGTGAACTCCGATGCACTCAGGCTTGTGGTTATTATGCTGATGTTGTTGAAAATAACTGTTGGCTTTCTGCATGTTATCTCTGAGCTCTTGTGGAATACAAAGTTTGGTGCGACTTGTACAACAATGAATCAAGCATCTATGATGACAAGATATCATATAAATCATACAGTAACAATAACTTTAAATAAGGTATGGAAATTGTTATATAACATCATACTGTAGTCATCTAACAATTAGAGGGCTAACCGAGATTAGAAGTAAAAGTCCTGCATTGAAAGTGTTTTAGTAAAGGTATCAAAGCATAATCAGGGAATTGTACTTAAAGAATTTAAGGTTAAAGTACTCAATCCAAAAATAATGTCCCCTTCGACGCTTATACTATTAGTCTATCATTAGATTATTTTTACTCATGCATTTAAGTAAAAGCAGGATTTATCTATTGTTGTTGGTTGAGGTCGAGCTCATTTTCAAGTATTTGTTTATTGTGAGGACTGTAACCAATGACTGCTTTTATCATGGATTAATATGCTGAGTATTTAATCAATTATTGATTATTTGGTTTTGTCTGAAAATAGTGAGAAATCCCATCTCAGTTACCCAGAGCCTAAAGTGTTTTCTTCAAATGCATGTTTTTCTAACCAACAATACACACCTCAAAATTATTAATTCATTAAAAAAAGATTAAATTGAATAGCACCATGAAATGTTTTGTATTAAAAAGGACATGAACACCTAGATGCAAATTAATTCTCAAATTAACTAAGAGTAAGAGTGGTATTAGTAAAGTACAAGTACCTGAAATGTGTACTCTACGTATAGTACTTGAGTAATGTTCTTAGTAACATTCTGCAGCAGTTATTAATTAAAAATGAGAATCAGGCAAATGTGAATCCAGCTTATACTGTAGGGCTACTGGTTGGTTTCTTCTCCATTTTCAGTGGTTTATTTTTATATAACCTCAAAGACCTAATTTGAATCAAGGCATAAACATTGTATGAATTCATTAAACCCGTTCTAAATTTAATAGCCAGGATGTACAATAAGAGCACAATAAAATTTTCCTTTCCTCAGGTCATTTTTGCACCTTGGAAAAATAATTTTAGAGCTTTTATCTCTCTCCCCCACAGCTTTTAAATCTCCCACATTAGTTGGTTTTACAGTGGCTGGGACTTTACTTCCCCTGCCCTCTATTCTCTCTCAAGAAGTACATATATTGGTACTGTATGCATTTACACATAAACCCTGATATTTCAAAGATGCACGCTGTCAGCGGCAATCAGAAGACCAGACAATGTTTACTGGGTACACATATCTCCCCTATAGAGTCCAGTAAAAAGCTGCACAGGGTTGTAGAACTTCCCAGCCACGCTGCTGCTGATGCTACTGTTACGGTAAGACAGTCAGACCTAGCACAGTCACTGTATTTTACATTAATGAATAATACAGAGGCTTATGTTTGTTAGATTATAAACACATTTTGTCTCATGATTCATTCTTGTACGTCATCCATAACATCTTGAGAATAGAGCTTTGTAGTTTTGGTTAATCTTTAGCAAAGCAATAGTTTGGCCGCATTTTGGATGAATTCATTAATATAATATAAATCCTGTCCTCTGAAGTCTTCATTGGTTACCTGTTGTTTTCAGAATTCAATTTAAAATCCTCCTGGTTTAGAAAACACTTGGTGGTCTGTCGCCACAGTACATTTCAGACATGCTGTCAGTTTATAAGCCCAGCAGATCTCCTCAGTCACAGAGTGAAAATCTCCTCCATGTGCCCAGAGCACTTTCAAAGTCCGGTGAGATGGCATTCAGTATTGATGCAACTAAAGAATGGAACGGCTGCCTGCTGATCTCAGACTGGCTCCAACGCTGTGTTCTTTTAAAAACCAAACTGAAAACCTTCCTTTTTACTTGAGCGTTTTCTCACTTTTTTAATTTGCATTCATGTTTGTTTGTATGTGTGGATCTATGTACAATGCATTTGTATGTGTATGAATGCATTAATGTCTGTTTATTTCCAATTTGTTTCACGGTTATATTTTGTTTTCATGTAAAGCACTCTGAACTGTTAATATTCCAGTGTGTAATAAAAATAATATTGTGCTAAACTATATAATAATTTGAATTGACATTTGAATTGAATTACAAGTACCTTTGCAAGAAGAAGATAAAGTATTTTGCTATGTATCAAAAGACCTGGTCCCGTTCAGAATTGTAGATTACAACATGTCTCTCTGGTACTAGCCCTGGCCCTGATGCAGTGCTCTCCCCTGCTGGGCCCTTTTTAACATTTCCGACCAAATGCAGCGGTGAAAGATAGAAAGAAAGAGACAAAGTGACTTTTCTTTGTTGTTGCAGCCGGACACAGTCACCTGTTGTTACACTTGGGTGACCAATAAATACAACCTGGACAAATATCCCATGAACTACTGTAGCTTGCTTCTGCCGACTGCAGCGACATTCTATCTTGAAATATTAGGACTTTCTATCTTGAAATATTAGGACTTTCTATCTTGAAATATTAGGACTTTCTATCTTGAAACATTCCCTCTGAGGTGTAGTGGAGCATGGAGTAGCAGCAGGGGGGCGTCTAGGATCAGACGCTTCTGAGCTGAAAATGTCCCCGGATTTTGTCTGAGATATCTGGTCACCTTATGTTACACAAACTTCTGGATGGTTCAGTGCTTGTGTTCCGTTTTTTAACTTCATAGTGTTTAAAACTGTTAATGTTACCAGGACTCTCGCGCCGCGAAACAGACAGATGAGTCTGATCTCCGGTTACATGATTGTCCACCGCAGGGTGTCGAAAGGTTTTTTTTTTCCTCCAAAAATTAAATCAGACTCAACGTTTTTGCTGCAGGCATTCATAATACATGAAAAGACCTGCGTTTTTGCCAGACTGTCTGACGGGTGACGGCCGATGCAGCATGTGTGCCTGTGCCAGAGCATTAGCTTTATGAAAGGTCGTAAGCTACTATCTTTACCTTTATCAAATCGCCTGAAAACAACAGCAGGCTGACAGTATAACCATACAGACCTCTACAAACATCAGACTGCTGGCTTGTAACTCAGCATTTCTCTGTTCTTGGCTGAGATGGACAACACAGCGCTGCATAAATTAGCCAGCAGCTAGCAGACATTTAGCTAACGTTAGCGGCTTAATACTGACAAAAGTAAATTTCAGCCTGCACGCACGTTAACACAAAATACGAATATTTGAATCACAAAATTTAAAATCAAATACCTACCCATTGAACAAATATGCAAATATTCAAAAATCCAGCCCTAATTTTGAGTAATAATTGAACCAAAAGGATAACATTTAAATAACATAATACACTTAATTTAAATTAAACAAGGACCCCTTAAATTCAACATGTTTGGATTCAACAGCTTTAGCCTGAATAGATTAAACTTGTCAAAACATTTTCATTAAGTATAGGCTATAAATGAAGCAGGCCACTTTTTTATCATATGTGAAGAATAAATCAGTTTTATCCTGCAGCGAAATACATTAGCATATACAAGTATTTTTTTGCCAGATGAATATTTACATAAGCTGCTGTTACTGTTCTCAAATGTACTAAAGAATGAAATAACATCTGCTCCTGGATACAATCCTAAAACCAACAGTTTTACATATACATTTTATTTTAAAATGAAATAATATTAATATTGAAAACATACAGCTCTGCGTTTCCACTGCACCTAACAAAATATTACCCCCCTAATGAAAAACTGGCCCATGGTTTGATGTTTCCTGTTCGGTCAGACTTCATTAAGACCAGTTTGCTTAACTTACGTTTCATATTGCAGTTCAGTCAACTAAGAGGCGTTAGCACACAGTCAGTGTGGGGGGGGGGGGGGGTGCTGACTCCCCAAAAAGTTGTTGAGCGGGGGGCTTTTGGTGTGCTGTAGGTGGTGGTGTTCCTGAAAAAAATAAAAACAACATTGATTTACACATCACACAACTATTTATGAGGGTGTCCAAAAGCTTAACTGTGTAACCACTAGCACAAATTTTGTTTTAGTACCTATATTTCTGTTTTAAATGAGTAAAAACATTAATTTACACATCACACAACTATTTAGCAACAGTGGAATAAAGCAGCAAAGTTGTGTAATTTTGGCTACATTAACCACGTAACATTTGAATCACAACTTTGGCATCCCTTTAAAATTCCTGCTCCTCATGAGCTCTTTCCATTTTGGAAAAAACCTCTCCAATTTTAGCTTTGGTCTTGCCTGTCGCGTTGTCATTTTAAAACTGCCGGCAGTCGCGAGTCATCTTCCCCTGGCATTTGTCACGGTGCGAGTGTAAAAGCGCGAAAGGCGGAGGTATGTCCCTCTTTGGCTAACGTATTTTAAAGATGGAGGTGCAACATGGCTACCGCTATTTGAGCGACTTGCTCGTAAGTATTTTGAATGACAGATTCACATACACATGAATGAGCACATATTTGTGAAAGAAAAAAGGGTTTCAGAATATTACACAGTGTACGTTTAACATCCATTAAAATGAAGTAAACTTTTAAGCCGAGGAAAGAAAAGTGAATTGCCCGCCCCACCCAAAAAAAAGAACAGAAAAAAAAAGACAAATAAGAATGGTAGGGGAAACACTGCAGTGCACTGAAGTAAGTTATTACTGTAATGCCTCATCATTTTATTGTAACGGATATGAACATTATACCCAGCTTGTAATGTTTAATAAATAATCATTACCATTACCAAGCTTTTAAAGTGAAATCACAAAACACATGACACTCTTTTAACCAGGAAAGATAAACTACTCACATTTTTCACAATTTTAGTGTCAGTGTCTGACACTGTAACGCCTCCATAATTAAATTTCAGTGTCAACTCCACCCTTCAAGATTAGAACTGCTTGTTAAAAACTGCTAGCTGTGCACATAATATCACAGAAAGCTTTAGTTCCTAGATTTAATGCTACGCAGAATATATATTTTATATTTTCTATGCAGTATTTATGGGTGAGAAAATGCTTTGTGAATATGAGCCAAGAACTTCTAAAATGGCTCTTCTTAGGACAGATAGGGAGGGAACATCCCCTGTGTGGGATGTGTTATACACACCATTTAACTGAAAAATTGTGTTTCGTTTTCAACATATCTCTGCAGCCATTAGTGAGGATTTGCCCCAGCTTGCAAGAGGTTGTGGTACTCCAGCAATACAGCCACATGGTTAACAGCCTTTATCACAACTTGGGATCCACCGGAGCCCGAACAATTACAAGGGCCCATGTTCTTGTGAATATGTGTCACATTAAGTTTGCTCTGACAGGAAGGAAGGAGGGAAGTAAGGACAGAAATGCTGTAGGGATTAATGTTGAGCTCGGAAGCCCATTTCTTCAAGGCATTAGCTGCCTGGTGGTGCGCTGAGGGCCTGACAGGGAACTATGACACAGCGTGTTGAGTCATTTGGGATCGTTACAACCGAACACACACACACACACACACACACACACACACGTTTTCTTCAACCCCAAGTGCGTGTGTGAGTGTAAGTTACCGCACAGATCACACACTTAACACTTGTACCTTAGAGAGAACGGGCACCTCCAAAGTATTCTGTTGTGCGTGGACACGCACGACCGATTTCAGTAGCAGTAGCAAATGTAGGACACGCCTTCAAAAGTTGTATCTTCAATCTAAATAAGGTGTAACAAATTTATTATCATTACAGAGTATGGCATTTTAATAAATGGGAGAGGACATATTGTCAAGAAGACCCCAGGCCACTAAACAGAGGAAAAATAGAGGTTGATAAATGATGCAGTAATGCATATATCTACCCACAACCGTCTGTGTTGTATGTAAATAAGTTTGGCCTACAGGTTTGGTCTATTTGAAGGGACGGAGCTCTGAAAACAGGCCAGGGGATTTCAGATTGGTGTTTTAACGGTGTGACCTTTGAGTGAGTTGAATACATGCAGACAGCAGCGTGGAGCCTGATGAATAGCTTGGGTCTTTTCCCAGCTGGGAGAGCAGATGCTGAGAGGAGAAACTGAACATGTTTTTCTATCTTCCTGCACTCGCTTTTTCTCCCTGCTTCTAATCTTATATTAGATATGTGGGTGTGGGGGGGGGGGGATATCAGGAGATGACACACTATTAACTCTCCTGGCGTTAATCTTAATACCTCATGCTAGAAGACTATACACAATCCATTTTAATGCAATTAGCTCTTGCCAGGAAGGATGAGTTATTCAATGGGAGCTTAATTGCATCCTCAAGTTTTTACACTGGTTCATTCCAGGGATGTAATTACTTTCATACATGGTTTAACACATGGCGCCACTGTCACATACAGTATGTACACATACTGAGGCACTCATGCAGACACATACAAAGTTGTCTGAAATTAAGTTGACATGTAATACATCACACAATTTTACCTGATTATTCAAAGTAGAAAAGTAGAATTGGCCGGCATCAGCTTTCATCAGTGTTGGCATTTACATAGAATTCCCACGCAGCAGACCCAGCCGCACCGGGTCTGGAGATTGATGGGCTGGCTTTGGATGTGTCACCCTGAGGGGGACAACTGTGTCTTTCTGCTGTCCTACAAAGCTAGCTGCTTTGTATTAAAATCAGGATGACAAAAGCTCCAAACATCACCCTTTGATATTTCAGAGGAAGATAAAGTAGGATGCACAATACACACATTTTTCTTCCCCAGTCTGTTTTCCCCTTCCTCTCTCTTGCCATCATCCCTCTTTTTTGGCTTTAAAAGTCTGCTTTGACTAAAGTATTTCCAAGAGACTTGGCAACAACTTCCTCAACACATCCCTCTACCCCACCTAACCCGTCTTCTCATGAGTTTTCTGTATATGTATTTCTGGTTTGAAGTTTGTCATTGATTAGGTTTTTGTTTATGATATCTATACATGTCAGTTGGAAAGTAGATTTTTTACCTGAGTTGATTTGTCTCTCCCTAAAGGATAATAGACTTTGAAAACATGAAGACATTGCAAGATGATGACATCTAGTTGACAGCTATTGCAAGGATACAAAGCACAGAGTGGGTTCTCAAAATTTGATAAATTTGCTTGCTGCTCACGGTGAATAGCTTAAACACTAAGTCCCCGTTCCTTTTCCCTCATGTTGTAGTATATTACACAGAAGGCAAAGATGGAAGGCTTACAGCATTGTCCCTGCGAGGCCAGTGCTTAACCAGTGATGTCTGTGTAAATAAAGGTTCTTTGTAATGTTGGGGGGGACATAGGCCCAATGAGCTGCCGCAAGGGAGATTGTTCCTCTGCTTTAAGTCTATAAATAATGGAGATGAAAGGGAACTAGGCTTTGAAATTATGTCGAGTGGCCCTGGGCAGCCCATAGGCCCCTGTCAGAGCCAGGGGGAAGCAGGCCCTTCGTCCACCCACATCTCCACTCCCAATCCTCCAATTAAATTTGGCAAGACAGCAATGCTTAGCCATTTACAATGAGAGGGTGATCAATAGTTATGCAATGATTTCACAACAAACCAGAAGAACTCACTGCTGTCTAAAAAGCTTGTAGAATTTCTGTTTTGGGCATACAGGAGCCACGTTTCCTAAAATGTGAACAATTATGCATGATGTAATTAAATCTTGAGCACTTCAAAAAGAACATTATTGCTCATGTTACTCAGACAGCCTTAGAATAGTCATTTCTCTCAGGCTTTGAAAAGGAAGTCTGCACTCAAATTCCTTAACATGGCTGTCAAAGGTCGGGCCCTGTGGTGCTCTGGTGAGAAACCATGTGCCCTTTGCGTTGTCTCCCTCTCATGACCCTTTTGACATCAACAGCAGCAGGAGCGGCGTGTCCAGATGCACAGACCTCTGCTATGTGTTGCAAAATGCTGACAAGCTGCTTTTTCAGGCAAACTCAACAAATTTTGCAGTGTTGCCCGAGACCCTTAGAAGGCTTTGACGATCCCCAACCCCTGCAGCACACATAACCTTGACTGCAGTAACTGGAAGCTCTCCCATATACTGTACCAACAGATATCAGAGATGCCACGGCAGAACTGCGGCCAGAGGTCATTGATGATGGGGGATGCACACACCAAACCCCCTAAGCATGTGAGACACAGTATGACTGACACCTGCACACCTTCAACCTTCAGGTAGCTGGATCTGTCATCCCACACAAAGACATGACCCCTTTCCTGCAGTGTTCCACACACAACTCCTCCAAATGAGCTATAACTGTATGTCTTTGTACTAGAGCATCAGATGCCTGCTGTTGGCTTTAGACTAAAACATACAATGGACCACACATCCAGTATATCAATGTGCACAGTTGAGCCTGAGCAATCTGACAGTGCCTCATTGCCTTAATCCCAGACTCCAGTAAGCCATGGAAGTCATTATGACCTGCTCCTACAAAGATGCTTCTTTTCCAATAACTGCCAAGTTTATTTAGATATGTTTCACCTCTAAGCTGAATTGATGTCATTGCATTTTGCACTGAAAATTAGGCCCAACAAGAGGTGAAAAATGTACATGGCTGCTAGTGTGATTCTACATAATAACCCTCAGCATAACCCACTTCACTGGAGAACACTGACGCCCAGCCAGAGCTGGTGTACTCATTATTGGGCTCTGGCCATGCTCAGGCACGTCTTGTAATGTAGACATCCCGTCAACTCATTAATAAATGATCTGAGAGTATGATACAGCCTTAGGAAAAAAATAGAAAAAATGTGTAACCGTCCAAGTGAATTTCACTGACATGGTACTTTATATAGCGCAGACTGGACTTCAGAGTAGAGAGTGAGAGAGTGAATTCCGTTTGGTGTTAGCTCATGGTTGTACCTTCAGGCTACAGTCGTGGACACACAAGTCCCACTGTGACATTCATTTCATAGACTTGGCGCTGCAGTATTTACCATTCTATTCCGGCACACTGTGGAAAACACACCTTTTACAGTTATTGTCTCCCTGCCAATTCTGCAATATATAAAGATGAAGAAAGTGCATTGTTGGGAGTTAACTTTCACCATTTCCTTATACATCTTTCATTCTAGTAGATGTGTTAATTTACAGCAGCCCTCCTGCATAATGATAATGCTGTTAGCACCAGCCGTCTCTGGAGGATCTATCTGGAAGTGGAACGCACTACTTGTGTTTATCTCTGCATGTCCCAGGGAGGCATGTGGGGAATCTGACAATGGCATCTCTTGTAAAACTGCTAACCCATAGCTCCAGCTTTAGTAACTATATAAATAAACAAGCTGATACACACATTAGCAGATTGACAGTACCAGAATAGAACAGAATGACAAAATGATGAGCATGGAAGTGGAAACCAGGCAAGCTCCAAGTCTTTGACAAAAAATATATTTTTTAGGTATCACCAAGGAGTTAGGTAAGTACTTAAGAATGCTAGAACCAATTACTCATCTGTTTATAATCTAGACCACACCAAAAAACCGCAGAAATCGCGGCCAGGCGAAATTCTTTGATGTCTGAACCATAGCGACACAAGACAAGACCTAAAGTTCCTGCAGTTGCAATTTTGCTTGGCAATCTATCAGCAGCAGCAGTTTAGAACTATGAATAACACTTAATCCTAATTCTCATAGTGAATGATTTAATAAAATGCTTTGTTCTGTGTGCTATGCAATGTTCTCATCTAATCCTTCTATTCATGTGCCCCATTTCAGAAAAAGTTTAATGTTGTACCTGAAAATAGTTTGATTGTCAAAGAGCTGACATTTGCATGGAGGTTTTCGTTTAGTAGAGCATGACAGGGGAATAGGGGCTGTTAGGAAAATTAAATTGAGAGAATTGATTGATTGTTTATTGATAATTAGCCTTTTAATCTTTTTTATCTGTTCAAACAGTGATACCTTTATTGTTAAAACATCATGGGCCCTATCTTACACACGGTCCAGCGTGGCGCAAAGACCGGCGCAAGTTTCTTTGCTATTTTAAGAACGACGCAGGTGTTAATTTCCAGTCTCGTGCCCAAGTCGTTTAAATAGCAAATGCACCTGTGCCCATCTTTGCGCCCATGGGCGTACTGGTCTTACTGGGAGGTGTGTTCAGATTAATTCTCAACGTATTGTTATCTCGCGGAAGCAGAAAGTGATTGCGACATGGACCAATAAAACCCTGGTCTAAAGTCAATAGCGCAGCATTTCATTGGATTTTAACAGTGCATTAGTAAAATGTGCCGAGGCTCGTGCACAGCGCACACACTATGCTTGTTACACACACACACACACAGGGAATTGCAGCAGCACACACATGTGAAAAATGCCATCATATTAGCAATGTGCCAAGGTACAAATGTGTTACTTTTAAAGGGAACGGGAGATGACTCTCTGATTGGTTTATTGCATGTTACGTCCAAAAAACACCTATAAAATAATGAACACTTAGTACAACCCTTTTGAACCATGCACCTATCGCTCTGACCCTTTTTTCTGCTGTCAAACTAGCAAAAGAGGATTTGGACACGCCCTAAACGCACCTGCGCCATGCGCTTCACGCCATGCGCTTAGATCATTCAAATAGGGCCCCATATGTCTATTTTCAGGTGACAAAGCCAAAGTACGAAGTAAAGTGGTGTTGCAAATCCTCAAAGTAAAGGAAGTCAGGGTGAATGGATGGTCAACAAAACATCAGACTTTGACAAGAGAGGCCGCTGTCCGTCTACGACTCCTACCGACGGTCTGCGTTGGTTTTCTTCTAGCCACGGACATAATCGTCCCTTAATCAAGAGATTATTATTGTAACCATGATAATAAAGTTCCTCTAATCTCAACAGAATCATGACATTTCAGTCATGTTTTGTGCCTAAATCTAACCAAACCTTGTCAGATCATGAAACATTTTCAGGTTTTGTTTTGTTTGTTTTTCTGAGTAGAACGACTGCCATGAAATCATGAAATAAATGAATGCAGCAGATTAGTATCCCAGCATAGAAGAGGGCACATACCCTGGCACCAAAGCATATTCAAGCCATTTGCAAGTAAACAATCTTCTATAAAACATTTACAAAGCAGAGCACAGTTCGCAATTAAGGTCATTCTAAATCTGAAAACCTTCTCTACAACCTACTTGATCTGAGTTTTAATCAAGCTGTTAATTTTTGACAAGGCGATGCACCCCAGGGTAAAGCCAGGAACATTAACCTTGCCCATCCTCCTGGAGCATCTGCTACAAGGTACCCTCCATCAAGGCTGCCCTTCTTCCAGAGGTGTGACAGGTCCTCTGTTACACCTCGGTTTCACAACTTGGTGCTGAAGATGAATGGGTGTGAGCCCCTTTGCCCAGGTGAGCTACAGTGGACCCTCTCTGCCACGGGGCTGCTAGCTGCCAGCCCACCAGCTGACCAGGCTGGAGCTGACAGTTACCTGGCCCAGGCACAAAGCTGGATTAAGCAGGAGAGAGCTGCCAGCACTCCTTAGGTACTAGAGCCACAAGCATAACGACAATTATCCAGCAGGTTTGATTCTGTCTAAAATCAAGCCCACCTACAACATCTACTAACAGAGTGAGTGTAAACAGTTCCTTTTAATGCCCAAGGTGACTCAGAGGTGGTACACGACTGCCTACTGTTGGGTAGTCTGCAAGGTAATGAGCTAGCGTGACTGGGGGGGGGTCAAGGGGCATCAGCCGGAGACTGGCCAGTAATACTCACCAGTCAGCATAGGACCACCATCAGTGGGTA
Source organism: Etheostoma spectabile (assembly GCF_008692095.1). Taxonomy (NCBI): domain Eukaryota; kingdom Metazoa; phylum Chordata; class Actinopteri; order Perciformes; family Percidae; genus Etheostoma; species Etheostoma spectabile. The sequence goes on from NC_045736.1 coordinate 25,747,520, forward strand.
GTTGTGCTCGGACACAAGCTGCATGGATGTCCTGCGATACACTGCTCACTACATAAGACCTCCAAAGCAAGGTGATTGAAGTAATCCCATTTGCTGTTTTGGGGGGGGGGCAGACTATGCTTTATTGTCACAAACTGTTGTCTTGGCAATTTTTACTTAAATATGTCTATGTTGTGGCTATGTATTCTGGTGTTATGTTTCCCATTTTCCTGAATAACTATATAATATGGTAATTACATGGATCCACAGATAACGGCTGTGGGGAATGTTCAAGGAGAACTATTTTACGCCATTAGGTCTTTGCATTTTGTCTTTTGTCTTTGTGAATCTGTGTTCATATAGGCACAGTAAGATTGCCTCTAAACGGACTGCTGGTCTCTCTTGGTAGGAGATAGAGTCTCCATTATTCAGGCCTTGGCTTTCGCTCAGCCTGCCTGGTCACCCATCCCCAGCTGAGTGACAATGAGGCTGGGCAGTAGAGAAGACTCAGGGAGGCGAATGACAGGGAGCAGGCGGCTGTAAATATGAATGTAGGTGCTGCTGGGGAGGTGTAGGTGGTGTTTGGTAAGAAAGGAGGAGGAGGGAAGCCACAGAAACTGTGGATCCAGGGACCATTCCTCGCCTGTCAACGAGGTGGCAGAGCGGACAGACTGCCTTTGTGCTGTGCTCTCCCTGCTCAAGAGCCCAGTAAAGCTTAAGCACCATGGAACATCCAAAAACGTAACTGCTCAGTGACTGCTCAGCCCAAGGAATAAATATCAGAGACAGGGACCCAGCAGAGTGAAGTGTAACTAATACAGGGGATAAAAAATAAATGTGACCACCTGTATTAAAACTCAAGACAATGTTAAAATGGCTGTGATTAAAACCAAGTCCTTGTCTCCACACTGAATATTAGCACTGAAGAAATATGTTTGTCATAAAAAATCACTGATCTGTGGGTAACCCACCAGAAAGGCACATCATTGTAATAATAATTTTCCTTTGTAAAATTGGAATGAAAAAGATGCATGGCTGATGATGTAGGTTTTAACAATGACAGTAACATTACAATTAATGTCTCACCACCCTAGCTTTGGTTGCAATCTTTGTAGATATTTTGGGAAACTCATAGTGGCTTTTTGGTCCTTCCTTCGAGGGAAACACAGTGACTGGGTTCAATTCACAAGGAGCTGGTATTGTATACTGTGTGTGTGAGTGCATCTGTGGGTTCACTGAAGGATTGCTTTTTTTTTTTTTTTCTTCTGCATGATGCTTTTCTTCTTTAAGGTTAATTGAATCTGTTGACCCCAGAAATACTTTTTTTTCTCCATTTAGAAAACAACATATTAGTTTCACTTCCAACAGACGAAAAATAGACTAACTTAGAGCAATATACCAGTATTGTTTGACCATAATACAGGGGCACTAAGAGTTGCAATGTCTTCAAAAGTGAGCAAAACAAGGTATTTATCTTTTTTCATCATTCACGTATCCTACTTTTTAATCCTATACTGCGTGGCACAAAAAAATGCATGCATGCAACACCACATGTACCTTTGTGTGTACAGCAGTTGGAAACATGTCTTTAGGAACATTGGGTATGCCTGAAATATGGTCCACTCAGCTACCATCGATCAGCACCTCTGTGTGACGGCAGGAAATCACATCATATTACTAGCCCTTCGCTAATGTCGTTAGCGGATATTGTTCTGAGGCGAAGTGTGGACTTGCCCAATGTGATTAAGCCCTATGATGAATTTGCCCTGTTGTTTGGAGACCGTTAACTGACTAGAATGATTGACCTGAACCAAGAGCCTTCTGAGCATTTATTGATGTTCCCCGAGTGTTATTCCTTTAATGACTGCACTCTGATCATTGCCAGCTTTATGGCTTGAGGGAAGCTAAGTTGAGTTATCAAAGTAAGACTACATTTTGGAGGTTCATGGTCGTAAGGCAGGGTTACTGTGCACACAGGTGTTTATCCCTTGGACTGCTGTTTTTAGTGACTCTTTGTGATTACTGTTAGGGCTTTCAGATAGCTAAAGGAGAGCCAAATGCCTGAAGGGTTCAGTTTTTGTACATCTGATGATGTTAGGTCTCTCTTGGGGTGAGGCCTGCAGTCTTAGCTAAGACAGAGTGGTCATGGTATACTCCATGAGTCCTCTATTTAGATTTATTTTCAGCAGCCTCAAGAGGTTCAGGAAAAAGGAAAGGTCAGAGGGTTGAGAATTACCTAGAGTCTTAGAAAGTTGTCAGAGAGAAGGATGTTTCTTTTGCCAGCAACCATCCTTATGCCATACCTCTTTACAAAGTGTATCTTTCAGTATATTTTGTGTGTGTGTGTGTGTGTGTGTGTGTGTGTGTGTGTGTGTGTGTGTGTGTGTGTGTGTGTAGCCTATGCCCTACATAGGTTTAAGTGTAGTCTGTCAATCATTGGGTTATCTGTGCACTCAATCAGTCCCAGGAGTCAGACCCTTCCCTGTTAAATTGACTCCCCCTGGCCATTTTGGCAGAGAGCTGGGGAATGTGAAGAAACGTACAACAGCATAGGTAGTGTATCACACACCAACCTGAGTACAGTTTGTACAGCCAAGGATTGTTCAAAAAATAAACAAGTTTTAGTTTCCCAATGTTTCTCGACTTTCGTCTACCTAAAAAAAGGCATAAAAATTGGCAAATCTTGGCAGTAAACTCAGGTTTAAGCCATTCGGTTTGACATAGCAAACTAAACTACGCACAAAAAGAAAGGAAATTTGTGTTTGGTATATTATTTTTTGTTGTAACAATGATTATTGCCAATCTTACACCATTGGAAAGCTTGATATTTTCCCTTTTTTAAATGGTGCCCCATTTGTAAGGAAGATTCACTTGTGGGATGAGCAGCAGCGCTGAGTATGTGGGTTGCACCCAAGACAAATTTGCCAAATCGTCTCTGACAATGCCAAACACCTTTTCTTTGCTGTTGCTATTGAATCTTGTTTTGAGCTTCTGGTACCCCGAGGTGCTGACAACCAGATGCCTGATTCTGCAACCAGTGGCAATCCCATATTTCCACAGTCTGGGACCAGACTCTATCCTCCAAGATGACAACACCCGTCCCCACAAAGCGGGGTTTATCAGAGACTACCTTCAGAATTTGGCAGTGGAAAGGATGGAATGGCCAGCCAGCACTCCTGACCTCATCCCCATTGAACACTTTTGGGATCAGCTTGGGCAGGCTGTTTGTGCCACAGTGACCAACACAAGAATGTAGAAGAATGGGATGCAATCCCACAAGAATGTGTGTGACCAGGCTGGTGACTAGCACGAGGAGGAGGTGTCAGGCTGTTGTGGCTGTGGTTCTTCCACACGCTACTGATGCTCCTGTTTGTTAAATGAATAAACTGTAAAATTGCCAATGTGTCTGGTTACTTCAGAATTCAATCACTCAATCCACCAAACAACACCAAACAAGAGTCAAGTTTGTCATTATTAGAGAAGATTTGGCAAATTTGTCATGGGCGCATTCCACATCCCACAAATGCATGTTCCTTACAAATGTGGCACATTTTAAAAAGGGAAACATTAAGGCTTTCCAACGGTATAAGATGTATTGCCAATAAGTAGGGTTACAACAAAGAAAAAACCTACCAAACAAATTTCCTTACTTTGTGTGTTTGGGATGTTTTCATCATGTGGCTTGGTGTGAAATTCAAGATTCAAGATTTCTTTATTGTCATACCACAGTACACTGTAGTATGAAATAACGTGCCAAGTTCACAACTTAAAAGCTGGAAACCTGAAGAAAACAGCCAGTAAGAAAATAAGAAAACTCAAATAGTTTGGTTGGTGGCAAACGGCCCTCATGTATCAAGCTGTTGCAATCTATATGCTTGCAAATTTCTCTCTCTCTCTCTCTTTCTCACTCACTCACACACACACACATTACCTGACAACAATGCAACATCCCACCAGAACACAGGAGGCTGATCATGCATGTTGATTTGCAATATATATACACATATACTGTATATATGCAATATGATTAATTATGTACAATAATGCCATTTGAGTAATACTAGTGATAAAACCAACTGCATGGTGACGGCCAGCAGCCTTTGCAAAAAGAATTGCACCCAACAAGAAGCCAAATGAGAGAATTGAATACAAGCCGTCAAAGTGCAGAAGGAAATTATTTATCACTTGTATTCTCAGTGTGTAAATGTATTAGTAAACACTGTCCAACTCAATACACGGGCCATTGTTGCAAAACTCACTGAATATGACATGTGTTATATATTCCTGAATATATAACACACATGATGCATACATGAATGCCTAATGATGTCATCTGATTACAATGTATCATAGATGCTTTCATTTTGCCTAAATCCCATGTTCCGTAAAATATAAATGTTCGAGTTACATGCGGAGCATTTTTGCATTTTGCTCTGTCGCTTTCAATTGTTGCACACACAGCAGGAGTATTATGGCTACTCTAACATTGTAGGGATTGGAGAATCCATGAATACTTAATAAGTGTCTGGTAAAAAAAATGATGTAATGGTGATGTAAGCCACTGAAAGCCATTAATCGGAACAGTTAAACCTGAACCTTGTTTTCTGCTCCAATTCACCTTTTGGGTAGTATCCTTATGAGTCTTTTTTGTACTTCAATGGTGTGTGTATTTACAGTACAGTGAGTGTGTGGTTTAATGTGTGCTGGTCTGTGTTTGTGTCAGGAATATTTAAGTGCTTAGAATGAACATGAATGCAAACTGGTCCAGGTCCAGGACAGAGTTTTAGTATTCACTTTGAATGTGGAACAATGATGCCAGCCTTTTAACTGTTGGGATAAAACATTGTAGATCCCTTTCACAGTAGCCCTGAGCTCCGCCATACGTTTGCATACAAGGATCTGAACCATACTGGGTCTGGCACTATCACTTCATGACTCACTGTATGCACAGTGGCAGTCCTTTGATCCCCATCACTTTGAGTGTTTGAATGGGAAACACACAGATTCAATGGGAGGCATTTGGTCACCACCACAGGGGGACGGTAATACCCTCAAAGGCAGTGGGGAAAAGCAACTTAATTGTTTTAATTTTGTGATACTTTAAAATTCTACTCCACCACAATTCAGAGGCAAATGTTTTACTACTTTTATTTGATGACTGTAGTAGTCACTTTGCAGATTCAGATTAAAAGTACAAAATATAATAAACAAATAAATGAAGTTCTTATTAGAGCTGTCAATCAATTGAAATATTTAATAGTGATCACACTTTCTTTTTATCTGTTAAATGTACAAACAATTTACTACTTTAAAGTCTACAGCACCATCCACAGCACCTAAAGACAACTCACCTTTAAAGCTCTCATTATTTTCCTTTTCCAAAACAGCCAGGGGTTGAGTTTTCTTCTAAAACAAACTTATGAATTAATCAGAGCACGAAAGGCCATTTGACCGGTTGCTGACAAGCATTTAAAAGGTTATTATTTAAAGGAACACAGCAACTTATTGGGACTTTAGCTTATTCACCGTATCCCCTAGAGTTAGATAAGTCGATACTTTCCCCCAGCATTAGCTTAGCCTGGCAAAGGTACTGCAGGTAACTGGTTCCAACTAGCTACTGCTCCCAATAAGTGACAAAATAACACCAACATGTTCCTATTTATATGTTGTGATTTGTATAGTCACAGGGTGTACAAATAACAAGGTCACATGAGACACAGCCATCTTCTAACTGCATAATAACTGGGAACTATATTCTCAGAAAAGAGAAGCAGTGCTACTCGGACGGAGTGATTTGCTCGCCGCACCTGAGAAGCTCATGTAAATAGGAACATGTTGGCATTATTTTGTCACTTATTCGGAGCAGTAGCAAGTTGGAACCAGTTACCTGCAGGATCTTTGCTAAACTAAGCTAATGCTGGGAGCGTTTGACAGAGTTACAGCACACACGGAGATGGGAAGGGTATGCATCAACTCGTCAAATTCTGGGGGATACGGTAAATAAGCAAAAGTCCCAATAAATCAGTGTGTTCCTTTAAACAGAGACTGACCATAGACTGTATAAAGAGAGTCTGACGCAGTCATTCCACATAAAACAAATCAGGGGTACATTCACTCTACGGTGAGCAATGAAGGCAAAACCGCATCATCGATCTATTCTAACACAGGATCTGCAGCACGGTCACTAGCGATCCTGTCTGTTACCGGTAAGCTACCGACAACGTGATCTTCAGTTCAACTGACTTTACCAGATAGTATGTGACTCTCATGGTATTATTACAGACATGAACTGACCACAGACACTTGCCTTGTGCATGGACTCAAGGTGGTGCGCTTCTGAGAGTGAATAGAGGAAACATTGCAATGGATATTTGGCATCATTCTAAATTAACCGGAAACACTGATGATCTTGCCAACAATACATTTCAATGCACAACTTTTACTTGTACTGAGTATTCCTGTGGAATTGCTACTTTTACCTCTGTAAAAGATTGGAGTACATCTTTTACCACTACCAATTAGAGCTATAAGTACCTAGTGATTCATGCAACATTTGTGACACACATAAAATATCTGGACTGTGTTTCTTTTTTATAGGAAAAGATATTCAGGTCTTCCTAGTCTTCAGACTAATTCCCAGTGGATGGATGGATGGATGGATCTCTCTCTCTCTCTCTATCTCTCTCTCTCTCTCTCTCTCCAATCAGTCTCTGTGAATGTCTTGTCCTGGCAGATGAGAATGAGACTCCTCCATCCTGTTCAACTCCATTAAGCAGCTAGTGTGCCTCAGTTCACAAATCATAATCTGCTCATGGTGGGACTTGATGCCAGAGAGTCACATTGAGTTTAAGTGAGGTTTTGTGTGTGTGTGTGTGTGTGTGTGTGTGAGTGAGACAGCCAAACTGAATTATTTGAATCTATCACCTAACACATCAACATACCTACACTGATGTCATCCCATGTACCAAACATGTATCACTATCACGCTGATGTGACATTTTTCGGCACATGGATGACTGCTTTTTCAATCTTTTCCACTCCGAACCACTAACATAGAGTGTGCCAGGGCTTTCTTCTCACCTCAGCATGAGATTGGGAGGGGGGGTCAGATCAAGACCTCCCCCTGTGCAGACCTCACAGTGGGACACAAGAGAACTTGTCAGCCACCCCGGCAGCATGTTATTTTGATAAATCTCGCCCAAATTCAAAAACGACAGGCCAGCGTGTCACTGCAGCAAAACAATATTCCCCATGTCTCCAAATTCAGCAAGATGGATCTATTGCTGTTCTGCGTCAGTCAAAAGTGTTCATGTGATTTCTTTGTTTTAGAAAGCTTGTCACAGATTGTCTTTTCTGGTAACAAGAATTGAGAGTGATCGACGGAGAATGTAGAAATGTACAGAAGAAAAAGATCGAAAGAAACATGGAAGCCAATGAATTTATTATATGGTTGCTGCTTGTTTTCTCTTTCTTGCTATCACCCTCTTTCTCTCTTCCAACTTCTCTAAGGCCATTATTAGCATGCATGAGTCTTCCATTCCTCAGCGCTCTTGGGGAGGCTCTCACCCGGCCAGTTCATATTTAGTCTCCTGAATGAAACATTCATAACTCAGGTATGTGGTCTTAAAAACAATGAGTGCAGCTGCTTCAGAAAGACCTGCATCAATCACAAGCAAGCCAAGCATGAGATAAAACAAGCGCCCTTGTCAAAGTGATTTGGGCTCAACTCGGGGGGGCGAGGTGGGTTTCATGGGACACAGGTTCAGGTTCAACATCATTAGAATTTTTCCGGGACCAACTATGTCTCAGTGGGATTTTTTTTTTTTTTTTTTCTGGTTTATCTCTTAAATACACAGAGCCACTACAGCTCTGCCTAGTTTATTTTCAGATTTCAGCCTCCCTCAGTTGTGTAACCTACCACTCAACCCCCACTACTTTTCTAAACACAGAGTCACAGAGGATGCATCATGTAAATATTGAAGAAATGCCCACAGAAAAAGGCTCTCCTGAGGGACTCAACTGTTGTTATTATTATCATCATCATCATTAGTGCTATCTGCCTGTCTGCAGAATAAATATTCTGGCTCTGAATTGTAGGACAATTGCTGATTAATCCAGTACAAACAAGGCCTTGCAATTTCTGCCTCAAGAACAAGCACAGAGAGTTCCTTTGCTCAGCAATTCCATCTATCTCATACCACATCAGCCCTTCTCTCTAATTAAATCACTAACATGAGAATAAGGGAGAACACTGGGATGCCCTGACCACCCACCGATAAACCTCTATGGGAAACCATAGATAAAACTTAGGATGTTCTCCATCATCTTCCTTCCTTCTCTCACTTGCAGTTTAATTCCAACTATTTGCTTTGATTATATTAAGTGCATTTCAATTTGCGGTCCAATTTACCCTGTCAGACCCCCCACCCGTTTAAATTTCACACCTCTGCAGGTTTCCTCGCATGAGTAGATACACACAGGAAAAACTCAGTTTTCATGTACAGCGTACACAGAAACCTCAGTGTATACCTGCAGATACTGATGCTTTTAGTAAGTCGTGAACAATTAAATTAAATTGTATCTATATAGTATCAAATCATAACAAAAGCTATCTCAAGACACTTTACAGAGGTCTAGATGACACTCTACTCTACTACAATTTACAAAGACCCAACAATTCCAGTAATTCCCCCAAGAGCAAGAATTTAGTGTGAACAATAGCCTATTTAGTCACTGCATGCCTTTCCACTCTTACTTCTCCCTTTCTTTTAGTTTTGAAATATCAGAGACAGCTGCCACATATTTTAGCATGCAATGTAGACACTGTTTGGTTGTCTAAAGGCTCCCCAGTGTTGGAGAGAAGGCAGAGCCTCAAGGTCTCTTCTGCCAATAAAGAACGGAAACAGGTGAAAACAGGAAATTAGTAACAGTCTGCTTAGTCACACACACACACACACAAATTGGCAGTTTCCATGTCCCAGAAGAAAACACATTCTCCAAGTTGTTTGGCGTAAAAACCCAATGTTGAACAAAGTGAAGCAAAACAGGGGTTATATTGTGCGTACTTGAAATTGTTTGGTAAAGTGCCAGCTGCAGCAGAGCTCTTCTTCCAATGAAAATGTTTTCCAAATGAGAGCTGGTGCACAGCTTCAATCACAACAGAGGGTGAGGACAATGTAAAAATAGTGTTGGCAGTGTGCAAAATTCACTGAAATGTGGTTTGAATTTCTTTCAACTCTTTATATAACACTCACATGCCAAATGCTCTGTATGTTGAATGAGTTCTTGGTTATCAGTGGTGCTCTTTGGCAAACGCCAAAATATGCGTTCTTAAATGACACTATGCTAGGTAAACTTTACTTAATCCCTTAATCGTACGCTACACAGTAATAAATGGTATGAAGCATGAGGAATTGTTAGCCTACCTTGTGCACTGACTGCTAACTGTTACTGAGAAAGTATTGACCACCGTCACGTCAAAATAAACCATAAACTACAAGTTAGTAAAGTAACAGCTATCTGGCATCAGTTACTTGTAAAATGCATAGTTTTAAAGTAAAATATTTAGCTTGCACCTAAGTTATAACATATTTGAGTTTGCTAACATTAGCAAAACGTCAGCTAGTTCAAGGTGTATGCATAGGCTAACCATTATATTAGCAGCACATTTCCCGTATTTAAGAATGATCAAACATGGACTTTCCCGCAAGTGATGCACGGGCATCATCTTGCAGTTTCTTCTTTTTTCTTTTCTCCTGATTACTGCTGTCTTTTTGAAGCCATTTCCAAAAAAGTTACTACTTCTACTGTCAAACTTTGTCCGGTGCATTCCAACAGACCATTGAGATAGGAATGGGCACCCACAGAGAGCTTGGGAAGTTGAGTGTGTGTGTGTGTGGGTGTGTGTGTTTTGGGGGGGGGCACATTGTTACTTGCACTACTCTGCCTGTTTTGTGATATACATGGCTAAAAAGGGCACAATATTTCCTAACTAAATAATATCGGCTTTATTATTATTACGATTGATGATTTTTCATTAGGCTATTTGTGGTGCCCCTTTTGCATTTGGTGCCCTACGCACAGCGCATGATGCGCGTGGTGGGAATGGCCGCGCTGAGACAAGGTTCATGTTTTGTTATGTTGTATACATTTGATCCTGATAGTTGTGGTTTAGGTTGGTACATTTATTTTCCAATATACACTTTTTATATTTTGTTTGAAATTGTCTTTACACCCTGAGATCAATAAATAACTTGCTAAGTGGACTCTATCCCTCCCATGTACAAGCCTGAGCTCAATGTGCGTTTTCACCACCTGAGTTACTGCAAGCCGTGGTCTGAACATGTGTCATTTACATATTGGCATTTCACAAATGTGTGGTCTGCATTTTTCTTTAAATTGTTTTGTAGTTATGGCAAGGATCATTCGACATCAACACCGTGATAAAGGTTTTTTTTTTTTTTGTGAAACGACAAACAAATGGTACTGTTGTTCACTGTGGGTGTCTTAATACTCTCTCTCAAGGACAATCACTGCCAGAATAGTTTGCCACAGCTGATGATGCTGCCACATGCATAGTCAGACGTGTTTGCCAATACTGGATCCCTGGACAAAGTTTATGTTACTATATAATTATTTTTTTTTTAAACAAAAGCATATGCTACTTTCGAATCTTAGCTTCTGTACATTACCAACTCTGCCTTTAAAAGAGCTATGCTTATCTTATAACACAACGCAAGCCTGCCAGAACTTCCTGTATTTGGTCCGAAAGCCCAAACCATCTAAAAAAAAAAAATTTACACTAGAAACAAACTGGATAATGTTGTTCCGTTTGATCCGGACCGAGACCACCTCTTTTAGTTGGACCAAATTTTGGCTGTTTGGTCCAGACCGTGATCCAGCGGAAGTTTCACACCTGTAATTTTGTTATGTATCAAACTGAAAAAAATCTAAATGTCCGGACCAAACAAGGTAGGTGTGGGAGCCCCCTAAGGCTGATAAATGACCAAACTGCCATGTATTATTTTCTCCCAAAAATCATGAATATGCATGTTTTAAGATACATTGCATATGTTGTAAATAAACAGACCCACCCTGTGTTCTCTGCTATTGTCATAGCCTGAATTCATCATGCAGGCAGATGTCACCTTCGAAAGAGTGTAGGTGTTTGAGTGTAGGTGTTATTAAAAGTGAAGAGAGAGTTAGACTGGGTCCAGTTGTGATAAAAGTGAGTTAGCCAATGGAAATGGGGTCGGTTCCTTCCTTCCTTCCTTCCTTTCTCTATGCAACTGTGAATATTTAGTTATTGTGTATTTTCTTTCTTGTTTGGCAGGTAGTTTTGCCTGATAAATGAGCAGAATTTAAATCGAACAAACAAAGCAATAGAAAAAGTTTTTGTTTCCGTCTCCTTTGCACCCTCACTCCTTTGTTTTTGATCCCCCCTCCTTTTTTTGACAGTAACAGCTGAGCAGGATAGGTGCCATTGTGTGGTGCTACTAGAACTGGGAAAAACAGTGTAGTGGGGCATCTTTATGTCTTTCTGGCATAATTAAAATGTTGAGACCTGGCACTCACACACTGTACCTGCTCTCAGTTCAAGAAGTCTTTAGAAGCCCTGCTCCTACCGATGCCAGAAACTAAGACTAATTTTCTCACTGAGATAAAGAAAAAAAGAAATGTCTTTCAACCTGCATCTGCTCTTCTATGCTGAGAACAAGGGAAGCTTTCAGTTAAAGTGGGGTTGTAAGCCGAAAGAGCGAGTAAGAGAGAAACAGACAGGGAGGAAGAAGGAAAGTGAACAAGGCAGTGAGCTTGGTTCAGGAGCCATTTCATCACACATTGTGTTGTGAGACTGTCCCACTGCTCATGCTCAGCAATGCCAACTGCTCCAAGGAAAGCCTCCTGCTGAGTGCTGTCTATTGGCTGCCACTCCGAGAAGATTTGAGGCAACATAAAATGGCCAATTTTGCATAATGTTAACCTCATTTGGTGGGGAAATTTTATAAACTTCTCAGCTCTATGTTGAAGTCAAAGCCTCGGGAAAAACTGCCACATTACGCACATGGAACATGTGTCATAATGTCATTAAAAATGTGAACAATACTCAACCTTACATGTGACCTTTGCCTACAGTAATTCATACTTTTGTGAAAAAGCTTTCACATAGCCACAATATGGTTTGCGGGGCACACAGAGAGCCTCCTTAGAAATGTGAATATGTGCCAGGTACCACAGAAGTTTGATAGGACATCAGGGGCAGGGGTAGGATTTCCAGACAGTTCTGGTCCTACCAGGCAGATGTTATATTACATGCTACGCGCGACCCGCCACAGTACTACGTGTGCTTGCGAGAGATGCCTGCACCAGCCCATGCACAATGCATAGGCCCACAGTCGCAGAGGTAGAATTTAGGCATTAGTCTGGCTTAAAAACAGGTAATACTGTTTCTCTAAGAAGCGTGTGTAAGAAGCATTGACTGTATGAATGTGGACGTAGCCACCGAGACTTCACTCGTTTGTTTGCGGAGAGACTTCACGAACTGAAACAGTAAAGACAAAAACACGGACAACACCCACAAACCCACTTCATTTGAATGTACACAGTGCCATGCATTGCTAAGCCTCTGTCCTGATTGACAGGTCCCCGTGGTAGCGACTAGGCAATTGCAAGGTAGCCACGCCCTAAAGCAGCTTTATCCTCGTGTTTACTACAAATGGAACCATATTTAACAAAATGAACATCATGTTGTATTGAAGAAGACTTAAAACTAGAGCTTGATGCCATAAACTAATTTGGAATATGTTTACTGACATAATAAATCAAGTGAGAAGTAGGGTCCCTTTCTCACAGACTATGAATTGGAATTGTTTTGTTGTTATGAAGTTGTTCCCTGCTGGCCATTAGAAAAAATGTAGGTTTGAAGGAGACCTATTATGTACTGTTTTCAGGTTCATACTTGTATGCATTTTCTTGTATCTATGTACTAGAATATGTTTACATGCTTTAATGTTCAAAAAACACATTATACATAATACATTTTCCTCATACTGCCCATGGCTGCTGCACCTGTATTCCCCCTCTGTTTTAATTGCTGGAGCACCTGTCTCTTTAAGCCTCCTCCCAAAAAAGCCCAGTCTGCTCTGATTGGTCAAGGTTTACGTACCTCCACAGTCTCGCATTTGTGCTCTGCTATCACTAGTGTTGCCAACTTGGCGACATTCTCGCTAGATTTAGCTACTTTTCAGACACTCTAAGCGAGATATATTATATTGTAATTAATTTCCGCTGCATGCCACTCAGAGTATCCTAATCACAGCACTACAGCTCTTCTACAACAAGCATGGAGTATCTCTACCTCTTACCCATGGCCATAAGCAGCAGGAAGTTATCGGACACAGCCACGAAGCTTTATGCAAATGTCTTTAGTCACATATATGCAAATGAGAGCATGACATAATCTGGCAACTTTTAGCAACTTTTGGAGCTAGTGCTAGCTACTTTCATTGGAAAAGAGTTGGCAACACTGGCTGTCACTGCCTCTGTACAGTTTGGTGCAGGTGGAGACCAATTGCAACGGAGTATATTGCAAGACTTTTTACCGTGAAAAATCACCAATAAAGACTTATATTATAATATAAGACAAATATTAAACAACCGGACATGTTCCAGCAGGAATATGATCTGAAATTGGGTAGAAATTAACATCTACAGTCAAGATTACAGCTTTTCCTGGCGTTAACATATAGCTACACGTAGTGAGCATTGGATTGTAATTGAGTATAGCAGCACTTTGTACCGTCCAATTATAAAGGCTTCTTAATCTAATACTACACAGCAGAAATTGGGAAGTAATTAACATCTGGAACCAAGATTACAGATTTCTCTTTCGTTAGCATGTAGCTACATGTGGCAGTGTGTGTGTGTAACGTAAACCCTGCAGTAGCGTGTCTGGAGCAGATGACCATATATAGAAAACCGGCTCGATATGACATAATACAAAGCTAAAAGTAGAAAAACTTTTGAAACCAGAGCGTTCAGAACAGTGGGATATCTTCGGTTTTGGCTCACAGGCACTTCTTTTAAATATGTTTATCTGATTGTTTGAATATCCACCGTTTTAACATTATAGATATGACAGAGAATACAGAAAAACATCAAAGGTCTCCTTTAAGGCACATCCACAAAAGGCTTTACTTTTTTAGCTCCACTTCTTTTATACAGTCTTTGTGTGCAAGTAAGTATCTGTGAGATATTGTGTGTAGGTGTGTGTGCTAATTGCCCCAGTGAAAGAGATTCCTTTGCAGCCAGAAGTTTATCCCTGCAACATGACCCCTAAGTCTGACTAAAAAGGGTCAACCAACACAAGACCTTCATTATACCACAGCCCGATGCAAATCAACCACACTGACAAACTCCAGTGTTTCAAAAAAATAAAAAACATTTCTGAAAAGGTTAGAAGGGGCCTCGTCCGCCTGTTTCCGAATCGTCCTTTTCCAAGGTGAGCTCCCCAGCGCCATCATAATTGAAAATTAAGTATTTGCCGCGGTATAATTAAATGGTGACTTTTGAACTCAAACGAGACCTCAGACGCATATTAAGAGATTAGGGGGCTCAGATCTATTCACATACACATGCTAACACACGCAGACATTCACAGTCAAATGCACACATGCACTGACAAGGTAACAAACGGTGACAGCTTCTTAATTATCACCCTGCCTAAGTCGTTAAAGCAAAGCCTCCTACTTCACCTTTCAATTTCTACAGCCCATAAGTTCAGGGAATATCTCATTTATTTTTAATTAATTATCAGATAGCACCATAAAGGTGGTGATAATGACAAGGGATCACACTAGACGGCTCTTCGGGGGCTTATTTGGGGACCTTTATTTGTGAACTTTGAATTTTGGATAAGGTGAAATTAAAAACGTTACTCTGTGTTGCTCTTACGAGAGCAATATCTATTTAAACACAATGACAAACAGTTCAGACTATACCATGGATATTTTCACAAGCTTTCATCTAGTTGACACGTGTACATAGGGTCTCTGCATTGCAGCTTAATTGAAACAGATTAGTCAGGGTAACGCTACTAAGCCATCTTTTTAAAGGGCTTACCAGGTAATATTATTTTCATTTACTAACCACTAATGTATCAGTTCCAATTATCTCACTCTGCAGAAAACTGTGAAATAATACTATTACGTTCACTCTTATACACTACCGGTCAAAAGTTTGGGGTCACTTGGAAATTTCCATTGCACTCCATTATAGACAGAATACCATCTGAGATCAGTTGCATTGTTTTTTAACCCAGGGCAGCAGATTTCAGATTACATTATGTGCTTACATCATTGCAAAAGGGGTCTCCAATGTTTTCTCATTAGTTTTTTAAAATGATATCAGATTAGTGAACACAATTAGCCTTTGGGACATGGGATGAATGGTTGCTAAGAATGGGCATTGTAGATGTTGCATTAAAGATCAGCCCCCCCACTCAGAGCAGCTGGTGTTCTGTCTATAATGGAGTAGCATGGAAATTTGTAAGTGACCCCAAACTTTTAACCGGTAGTGTAGATTCCCAATGACTTAACAAATTAAATAATGATAAATTAAAGTGGATGATATTTCGAAATGTGGAATAGAGAAAAAAATACCGGGAACATTTTCCCATTTCAACAAATGTAATCATCAATGGTTTGTGGTTAGTTTAAAACTTTTAGCAATTTTAATATATTAGTGATGAATGGTTATGGATGTATGCATTCATATTCATACAGAATAGTTTGATAGGGATCACTTAAATTCATTTAATTTCTATTACTTTGGAAATCTTGGCCCCAGCCAAGTTTTGCAAATATATACTTTAAAATGACTACAAATGAAATACTCAAAAGCAAAAAAGTTTCAGTTGACTGGGTGAGGATATATGTTCTATTTGCTCTGCTATTGATGTATTTTGGGTTTTGTTGTTGTGGGTCAAATGGCAGATATACTACAGTCTAGCAATAGCATCACTTAACCGGGATCAGCACAAAACCACAACACACACATCAATCCCTTTACAAAAACCGGGTGGGGGTTGTTATGTGTGATGCTTTGAGCTCAGCAGTGGTTTAAATTGATTAGCACGCAGTGTCTCCTACTTAGCCAGAGAGGTTTGCATTTAAAAACAGCTCTTAATCTCGGCCCTGAACAAGGGAAGTGCAAAGGCAATCAATAGCATTAGAAGGTAGTTCTTACTCCCACTTATCGTTGTCTCATTCGGTATAAGGAGTAGAGAGAACAGGAGCTTCGCAAAGGCTCAGTGCATAATTCATTGTCAGCCAGCTATATGGTGATGTCAGGAAATATGGTGAGGCCCGCAGCAGCTCAGGGAGCAGAGCAAAAGCCGTTCAACCAAATATCCCAACTGGCTGCTTCAGAGATTGAAATCTTTTGATATTGACTAGATTTTAGACTTAAGGGGTTTTCCTCCGGCTCAACCTTATTCACTGACTGAATGGGAAATATTTCAATGACATATTACACTTCATATGTATCTCTCACCTCTGTCCACTGCTGTATATAACTGCCTGCGCACCAGGGATAAATCACTTCCCAGCCAGCTTATTACATGAAATGAAGGAATTCATCATGGTGACAGTCGGCCGTTACGAGGCGTTCGCTGTGATTTATCTGGGAGAAATTGATTGATTCATTAACACTGAGTGAACAGTGCTTTGCTATTGCATGCCGCTCTACACGTTGAAGGAACACGTCTCCAGTATGGGGGTCCGAGCTGGACGTCCCTTGTAGCAGCTTACAGGGATTTCTATGTCGCCATCTCATCTCATTACCTGTCCGGTCTAGTCAGTGACCCAGAGCTGGGAGCCAGCTCCTTGTGGCCGAGAACAGAGCTTTCCCAATTAGTTCATCCATATACCTTCCAACATAAAGGAGAAGGCCTTCTGATATGACAAAGAGTTCTGATTTAACAGGGATTTTTGCCAGAGACACTGCAAAGTAAAGTGTACATGGCTGAATTATTTCTGGTAGCATGGCTACTTACACTGACTCATGTATGACAGTTATGAATGCCCTTTACAGTACAGTTTATGCAATAATTAATAGTTTAAAGTTTTGCTTGAGTGAGTTGAGAAATTCCTGTGTTTAACTTTCTATGTGTCCATAAAGGCATGTGAATGCCCTGTCATGAAAAAACTTCCCAAGCCATTGCAGCCATTTCTAAGGCTGCAGTGATTTTAAATGTGTGGCACAAATTCTTTGTGCTTAACAGTGCTTAAGGAGAGATTTGACAGTTGATTTTCTGATGGCTAAAAATGTTTTAGGCCTCCCTTTGGTCTCTCTCCTCCTCTTGGAATGTCTTTTATGTCAATGTTGCAGGAAGCTTAATGGGATAATTCAGCTTTTTTTTGTTAAATGGTGTTGTATGAAGAACTTATCGATAGTGAGTGTATTACTTTAAGTACATGACGGTTAGCCCATTGCCAGTTTGGAAAAGCATGCAGGAATACCAACATGGAAGCTAAGCACTGCTGTGGACAGAGGCAGCAGCCAAATGTACTTTAACTGACTTAAAATGCCCACCTAAAACAATATAAATCAGTTTACATGTAAGCTATATTTAGAATAAGTTTACTGCTTTACATTGCTGTCAGACAATCTTTCCTTTCCACAGAAGTTTCCCCTCTCAGTTGTGCTATTGCGTAGGAATACTTTGAGAATATGTAGTGCCAAAGGAAAGCGCTATCTAACAGTAAGGTAAAGCAGTGAAAATATTTTAGATATAGAATACGCTTAAACTGATGATTTTTTTTTTTTTTTTAGATGGGCCCTTTTTGTTAGGTGACTTCTGCTGACCCTGTCCACAGCAGCTTCCATGTTGGTGCTCTTGTAGGTGTCTCCAAACTGCCGGGTCCCTTATTCCATTTAATGACATGTGTGAAAAAAATCTAATGGTTTTCTCAAGTTTTGATTTTGGATTTAATTTGATTTGAGTTTTTCAGGGGGGCTTCTTCGCAGCCAGATTGCTATTTATGATTATTATGATTATTGCTAGATATGATTCAAAGTCTTCATGTACCCCAGCAGGTCTGACCCATATTCATGGTCCGGTTTATCATCTGCTAAAAGAGGAGCACATTTATCAGGTGGGAAAGTTTTGTTGTGTCCTCCAAGAAAAGTTTTAGTTACATGTTGTGACAAGGTCTATGAGAGACCTAGTCTTGATGAGAAAAAGAGGAAAAAAAAGATGTGCCTTGTGATGAGTTATATGAGGAGACAACAGTATGTTGGGCTTGCTGTCTGGCAACCTGTTCCATCTGTCTTTTTATCCGACTGCCTGTTCCTCCGTCTCTCCTCATACTTTTCATCTGCAGCTATCAAAGTGTTGCAGCTGAGGAATATTTTCATTATAGATTCATTTATTGATTAGATTCTTTTTAAAATTAACTAATACACCACTTAACTGATTAAATGTAAAGTGTGAAAAATAGCACAACATAATGTTGTAGATTATGTAGATGGAGGAATATTTTCATTATAGATTCATCTATTGATTAGATTCTTTTTAAAATTAACTAATACACCACTTAACTGATTAAATGTAAAGTGTGAAAAATAGCACAACATAATGTTGTAGATTATGTAGATTCTTAAATGCCTAATTGCATATTTTTTATAACTTGTGTAATGAAATAAAATAAATATAAAAAAGAGACAAATGGCATCTTCACATATAAATTCCTCAAACCTGGATGGTGCACAGCGGCACAATGTGAACACACAGGACCACAACTCGCAGCCGGAGGCAGAGGGTGTGCCTTTCTTAAATTGCATTTTTTTACGATGATAGAAACAAGTTATACAGATGTTGATGAAACCATGGATATGATCAATCCGACGCCATTTTAGTTTTAATTCTACTGTATGCATTGGTTATTTTGCAGCAGACTGGTGTCATTTGCATGTGATTTAATCAAGGTAAACACTAGATGGCCATGCATATTGACACACTTCTATTCACTACAGTATAACAACTGTGTATTAATCAAAGTAATATCCAAGATCTGAGATGACAGTGACATTACAATACAGAGACAGAAACAGAAACACATAATTAAATACACATAAAACACATAAAATAAATAAAAAACCACAACAAATAAGACCCAAGTTAAATAAGAACTCAAATTAAGTGATTCATTTAATATGAAATTACCTAAGTGGGTTACCCTAATAACCCTAACCACAATCTGTCTCACTCTGTCCCTCCGTCTTATCGGAGGATACAAAGACGTGTAGACCAGAGATGAGGTGTCCGGGGGCCCGTTTCAGAAAGCAAGTTTAGTGAAAAGTCTGAGTTTGTTAACCCTGAAATGAGGGGAAATGTGTGTTTTCTGTTTCAGTAAGGGAGGTTAATCAAACCTGAAAGAGAAGGGTAACTCCAGCCCGTTTCAGAAAGAAAGGTAACTTAACCTCAGAGTCAGTTACTATGGTATCTGAACCTGTGAACCTAACCTGGTCAAAGGCAGGTTTTCTTCAATAAACCTTGAGTTTTCTCTCAGTCTCATTCATTCATTCATTCAGTCTGTGTCAGGCCCATTTTGGCACAGTGTTGTCATCCTCATGAATAAAAGAAACCGGGTTGGTTTATTAACCATGTTGGGCAGATCAGAAAATGTTTTTTTCTCTAACATGGCGTGTCCTTTTGTGGCGACGATCACGTTGATGAAAGAGCTGTATTACTTCGCAGGGAGTTAAACATACGTCGGAAGATGATAATGAGGCCGAACTAGATGTATTTTCATTTCCACATTACCTATTTGAGCGGTATCATTTTTCTTCACAATCTTTCAAATATGTAGATATTTTATCCGTCCTCAAATCACTACCGTCACTTATGATGGACATGCTTTTACATTCCAGCAGATTCTTTGTGTTGCATTATGTTTGTGGCAAATACAAAGAGCCGGCAGAAAAGTATGCCTCGCTTTGTTTTAAACGTTTTTGTAGTGTTCCCTGGACACAAACCAGTATGAGCCATTAAAAAGAATTAAATGATTATAAATTATAATTCTGTTATTGACATGGTGCTGCAACCTCAGATGGGATTAGTAGTAGTATACTTTTTTGCCCGCAGGATTGCACCTAAATAAAATTATAGATGTAATACCATTTCAGTTTTTACCAGTAATATTATAGGTTACCTGGGATTAAATATGAAATTAATATACTATATTTGAGTTTACGCAATGATTCTAGGAAAAAATTTCTACCACATCAATTCTTGCTATTTTGCAGCTGCAGCTGTGTTGCTTTTTTATTTTCATTTTTTTAACAAAATATATATTCACACTTGTTGTATGTGCGCATGAGTAGTTCCAGTTCCAGAGAGATAAAGTATGTTGACCGATTTGTTTGTGGTTTTTACCATGATGAATCGTAGTATCACGGCTCCATTCATTCTGCCTTTTGTCATAGTGGTGGTGCACGTACTTCTCTCTGAGTCAACCTACTCTGAATGGACTGAACCAACTTAAATCAGCTGTTCTGGAACTGAAAACTCAGAGTTTCCCATCTCAGGGTAAATCAACTCAGAGTTGCGGGTTAGACTCAGTTTGTTGAACCTCTTTCCTGTAACAAGCCCCAGCTCTACTTGTGACGTCAACAAAAATCTGCACTTTTCTCAGAAGGCCACATGCCAAAATTTGAGGGTGATTAATTAAATTCCAAGGTAACAGGCGGGTCTGAAGACATTTCAATTTTGTATAGAGTTGGCATCTGACTCATCCACCACAACTCTGAAAGTGAAAGATAGGAGACCTTTCAAAACACATTTAAACATGCTGCCATTGTATGCACCTGATTGAGTCTGCCTGGTTTAAAACACACAGCCGTTTGCTGTTACAAAATGCCATCAGTTGTAAAAATGGATAAATTATGGAGCTCTTTCACTGAGGTCTG